>NC_080172.1:113947266-114029479 GCF_950295315.1 Erinaceus europaeus
CTCACTGCTAAAGATATGAACTTTGTGCTGTTTCTCATAGAAAGATTTGTGCTTAAACACCTACTTGCCTTTCGCTGACACCCCCCAGAAACTGAGAGAACGGTGTACAGGAAGTTGGCTGGGATATTATTCTCTCTTGGAGGAAGCTATTGCTCTCACCCTTGCTCAGATACGGCCCTCTTCCCCAGCCGTCTCAGATAACACTGTGGGTTTTAAAGTTAAGACTTCCCCCAATCATCCTCAACTAGTGTGCACTAACAAGAACTTAGCCCTCCCCCCCCCCCCCCCGGCATCGCCAGGCTGTGTGGCCAGTATGGGAAATGCATCTGGTGACAGTGGAACACACAGGCAGTGATGGAAGGGTCAGTCAAACGCGAAGACCAAAAGACACAGTTGCCCAAGGTCAGGAAAGGGGATTCCGGCTTCATGGAGCCAAAAAGGACTTTGCATTTGATGGTAAAGATCACGAGGTAGAAAGAAGCAGTACTGCTTCAACTCCAGCACCTGGTGACTGGTCAGAAAGGGAACGCTGAAGTTACAGTGAAGTCAAAGTAATAAGTAATGGCTTCCAAAGTGCTGAGAGCTACTGTCTGCTGAAAACCATGCCAGATCACACATTGGTTTTCTTTATTTTAATTTTTGATTAATGACTTAATATTGATTTACAAAATTACAAGATGACAGGTGTACAACTCCATATCCTTCCCAACACCAGAGTTCTGACAGGGGTCCCCTCCATTGGAAGCTACAGCTCTCCTCTAAGGCCGCAGATCTGGGTTAATTATTACTTATACAGTTATCTGTCTATATTTGTAAGTATTTGCCTCTTTTTTTCCCTATGGTCTCATCTTCTGTTCCTTTCAAAATCACATACACCTATTACTACATCCAAATGTCCCTACCTTTTTTTCCTCTTCTCTCTCCGTGTCCTGATGGAGTTGGAGTTCAAAGCCTTCTCTAGATATCTTCCCCCTATCATTTCTTCCCCACTGGGAATATGGGCCCAGTTCTTTTTGGGGTGGTGAAGGTGGGAATTGTAGCTTCTGTAATTGCTTCTCCACTGGACATAGGCATTGGCAGGTGGATCCACACCCCCAGGACACATTGGTGAGATTGTCTGATCATGCATTGTTTTTCTGGTCTTAGCAGGTCTCTCTTCTATTCCAGAATTCTCCATCCTTGTTTGATGATAATACAGTACTTCTTTGAAGTCTTTATTTCTTTCCAACCCCAAACCTAACTCACTAGCTCACCTTATGTTCTTCTTGAAAACCTGAACTTTTCTTTCTTTCTTTTTTTTTTTTTTGAGTTTTGGTATCACCAACCACCATCTTGGATGCATGACAAAAATCTAAGATTTGGTACTAAGGACACTGTTCACTCATATTTATTTGTAAGTTATCAGAAAAAAAAATCTCACCATATGTTTCTGATTTGTTTACACAGAAATCCTGGATATTTTGAGTAGAAAGTTAGTAAGGGTATTATGTTTTGTTTTGTGTTTTTCTCCTCGGCATCTTTTTTTTTTTTTTTTTTTGCCTCCAGGGTTATCAGCTCCGTGCCTGCACTAACAATCCACTGCTCCTGAAGGCCGTTTTTCCCATTTTGTTGGTCTTGTTGTTGCACTTGTTACAGTTATCCTTACTGTTGTCATAGCTGCTGTTGTTGTTGTATAGGATAGGACAGAGAGAAATGGAGAGAGGAAAGGAAGACAGAGAAGGCGAGAGAAAGATAGATACCTGCAGACCTGCTTCACCTCTTGCAAAGCAACCCCTTGTAGGTGGGGCGCCTGAGGCTTGAACTGGGATCCTTACACCGGTTCTTGTGCTCTGCACCATGTGCGCTTAACCCGCTGCGCTACTGCCCAGCTCCCAGTATGTCTTTTTAATTACATGCAGCTCGTGCAACATCTACCAGTGCTGCATGCATGACACTGTCCCTGACATTGGCTGAGGAGAGATGGGAATGAATAGGGCAGGGTAGACATCATAATGGTTATGCAAAGAGACTCTTATGTCTAAGGCTGAAGAGTCCATCCCAGGTTCAGTCCCCTGGCACCAGCATAAGCCAGAGCCAGCATAAGCAGTACTCTGGTAGAGAGAGGGAGAGGGAGAGAGAGAGATGGGGTTGAATAAAACACAGGCCCAGGTGGGAGTATAGCATAATGGTTATGCAAAGAGACTTTCATGCTTGAGGCTCTCAGGTCCCAGGTTCAATCTCCCACACAGCTATAAGCCGGAGCTGAGCAGTTCTCTGGTTAAAAAAAAAAAAAATACAGGTCCAAGAAGGATGACAGAGGACCTAATGGGGGTTGTATTGTTATATGGGAAACTGGGGAATGTTATGCATGTAGAAACTATTGTATTTACTGTTGAATATAAAACACTAATTCCCCAATAAAGAATTTAAAAAAATAACAAAAGTAAAAAAATAAACCAAAAAAAAAAAAAAACAACAACACACACACACAGGCCCTCTCTCATGGGACTTGCAACCTGAATCAGAGTTCCTGATACAAGTTGGGTGGGTTCTAAGTGTCCCTTTTGCAGGCCCAGGTCCATGGTTCTGAACAACTTCTGTACCTGACCCGATGGCATTTGTTTCTACCCCACCAGTTCAGGTGTTGGGGTTTTCACCTTTCCAACTGGGACACTCTATAAATGCCTCCAGAGAGACTGTGTTCATTACATTTGAATCCTCTTCACTCCCAGGACACATTGGTGGGGTTGTCTGTCCAGGGAAGTCTGGTTGGCATCATGGTAGCACCTGGAACCTGGCAGCTGATAAACAGTTAAGATATAAAGCAGAACAAATTATTAACTGATCATGAACCTAAAGACAAGAATATTTCAAGTGAAGATTTGGGGTCTCCATTTTGGAAAAAGGCTAGTAGGCCGGAGTCAGGCGGTAGCGCAGCAGGTTAAGCGCAGGTGGCGCAAAGTGCAAGGACCAGCGGAAAGATCCCGGTTCGAGCCCCGGGCTCCCCACCTGCAGGGGAGTCGCTTCACAGGCGGTGAAGCATGTCTGCAGCCATTCCGATGGCTCAGCAGACAGACAACAGAGCTGCTCTTCCTTATGGGAAACTGATCATCTTTGGTCTGTGCGAGACCACAGCTTCTAGCATAGGACAACACAAAGAGGGTCGAATTGAGAAACATGTGAACCAGTACTGACCCAGCCTCTCACCTCTAAAACAGGAGACCAGAGGTCAGCTGGAAAATGGCTCATGTGTATTAGTGTCTCTCAGGTGGTGGTCCTTGTCCCATATGATTTCTTTTGTTTGTTCTTTTTTTTTAATTGCCACCAGGATTATTTCTGGGGCCTAGTTCCAACACTATGAATCCACCACTCCCAGTGTCTCCTCCTCCCTTTTCTCTTCCTCCTCCTCACTCCTCCTTCTTCTTCCTCCCCCTCTTCTCCTTCTCCTCCTCCTCCTTCCTCCTCCTCTTCCCCCTTTCTATTTTACTTGATAGGATAGAGAGAAATTGAGATGGGAGTGATAGAAATGGAGAGAGAGGGAGTTGGCCGATAGCACATCGAGCTAAACGCACGAGGTGCAAAGCACAAGGACCAGCAGAAGGATCCCGGTTCGAGCCCCCGGCTCCCCACCTGCAGGGGAGTCACTTCCCAGGCGGTGAAGCAGGTTTGCAGGTGTCTGTCTTTCTCTCCTCCTCTCTGTCTTCCCCTCCTCTCTACATTTCCCTCTGTCCTATCCAACAATGACGACATCAATAACAACAATAATAACTACAACAATAAAACAACAAGGGCAACAAAAAGGAATAAATAAATTAATAAATTAAATGGAAAAAGAAAGAGACCCCTGCAGACCTGCTTTACTACTCATGAAGCATTACTGCTGCAGGTGGGGACCAGGGGCTCAAACCTGGGTCCTACCGCTTGGTAATGTGTTCACTCAACTGGATGTGCCACTGCCCAGGGGCCCCCACATTCGATTTCTTATTAGCAGAGATTAGTCTTCTCCGCAGTTTTCAGGGGAAGAAAACAACCCTCCCCCCAAAAAAAGTCAAGACACTTGTCTAAATTAGCAGAAGATGGAGTAAGAGGTGGTATGAACTCAATCTGATGGAAGTTTCTAGACTTCACCTTATTTTCTGTGCCACCTTGTTTAGCATACACAGACCTGCTGTGTCATGTCTTCTACACTGTAGAATAAATACCCCCTCCTAGAATTCACATAGCACATCGCAGGCTTCAAAGACAGACCATGACAGGCACAGCCTCTGCCCTTGTGGCATTAATATTGAAGTAGGAACCGGAGAATAAACTGTGACACATTTGCAGCCACCTACTAATTTACAACTGCAATAAATGTCACCACAGAGAAGGGCCAGTTTTGGAGAGTCGGCTCAGAATTCCCCCCACTTCGCTCATTGTTACTACCACTCCCCTGGTTCATCATCTCGCTCTTGAGTGTAGTCCTTGCCTCTGAACTGACCTCCTCGCTTCCACTCTGGTCAGCGTTGAGTAGCCACCAGGATCTGTGGGACTGTTGAGTCTCACCTGAGAGCCACACACTGGCAGCTGCACTTAATTTCATGAAAAGTCACTCTGGGTTGTCACTGACTTCAGTGGACAGTTGCTCCGTCATCTGTTATTATCCAGAGAAACAAAACTGGACCTCAATTAGGAAAAGAAGTGTGGAAGTCAGAAGAGGCAGAAACCATCCAGACATGGGCAGGCTGGAACGTTCCAAACCCAAGTGCTATTTCTAGCTGTAAGCCGGGCTACGTTGACTGCAAAATGAGTATTTCCCGTTTCCTCCCATGTTCATTCACTGCAATAAAGAACGGCCACATAGAGTAATTATATATGTATATATTATGTATTATTGTTATCTTTATTATTATTATTTTAACCAGAGCACTGCTCAGCTCTGGCTGATGGTGGTACAGGGGAACTGAACCCGGGACTTTGGAGCCTCAGGCATGAGAGTCTGTTTGCATAACCATTATGCTATCTCTACAACACACACACACACATTGTACCCTGCACTCACTGCTGGGACTTTAGGATGTCTGAGTATGATATGTGAGAAGGAAGGCGAGTGGTGGTACACCCAGTTTGGCACACATAGTACTATATGCAAGAACCTGTGCAAGGACCTGGGTTCGAGCCTCTGCTCCCCACCTGCAATGGGGATGCTTCCCAAGTTGTGAATCAGAGCTGCAGCTGTCTCTCTTTCTATCTCTATCTCCCCTTCCTCTCTCAATGTCTCCTGTGTTAGCAAATAAAATGGAGGGGGAAAAAAAAGATTAAATGAGTATGTTATGTGGTAACTCCTTCCCTGCAGAGACACATGCCCCAGTTCGTCTTCCATACAAGAACACTGTAGAATCACAAAACAGAAATGGCAATCAGCATGCATATTGGGCTGGGCTGACTGAAGCTACCAGCTCTGCTCCATGTGTCTCTTGTTCCGCACTGGACAAAAGAGAACGGGAGAGGGGGAGCGCATTCTGCCATCTTCCCCAGCAGTCAGATGCACCTGATTATCTTGGTCTCGGACAGCACTGTTGTTTTTGGAGCTGGCACTGTGACTCTCTGCTCAGGATGACTGTGTTTCCGAAAGGATGTCTTGCAATGTCTGGAGAAATGTTTGGTCCCCACAACTAAGGGGAGTGATTAGTGGTCAGGGATTCTGGAAATATGCACCGGGTGGTTCCACCATGTGGGGCGATCTGGGTTCAGAAAGTCAGTAATCATGTCGGTCGAGAATATCTACATTGATTTTATTTTATTAGAAATGTAACATTGATTTACAAAATTAAAAGATAACCAGGGTACAACTCCGCACTGTCCCCACCACCAGAGTTCTGAACCCTCAGTCCCTCCATTGCTAGAGACATTGCAGATATGGGTTAACTATTATTTCTACAGCTGTCTGTATATATTTGTATATTTGGCCTTTTTTTTTTTCCTCCATGGTCCTGTCTTCCTTTCCAAGTCACACCTGCACCTGTGACTCCATCCAAATGTCCCTCCCTTTCTCCTCTTCTCTCTGGGTCCTGGTGGAGTTGGAGTTCAGAGCCCTCTGGGCATCTTCCCCCTATCAGGATAATATCTACATTAATTTTTATGACTCCTGATACTATCCAGTTAAATCCATGCTCTCTGATTTGCTTTTAATTCTTCCTTCCCCATCTGCCTTATCTAGTCATGTCCTCTATAAATGACTGGAACTTGCCTATGGTTTGAATAAAAGTCTTTGCGATGAGTTTTAATAGATCAGCTTACTGATTGCATTTTGTTTCTACCATGTGGTTTAACTCCCAAGTACCTATTGACGGTACCTTCTGTTTAGACAGTTGATGGACAAACTCCACCTCAAGAAGTACCTGGAAAGGTCTCCTTCAGAGCAGGGAAGATGTTTGATAAAGCAGACTTGGCCCCAGTTAGCTGGGTAATTGACTCTTCCTGGAATTTCTCAGTCGATGCAGGAGAGGCAATCTTCAAGATACTCTAAGGGAAGATTTTCCTAAGCAGCCAATATATTAGCATGCCCACCTGGTCTGTGTCTGGGACATCTTGTCATGGGTCCAGCACAGTGAAAGTACAGACAATGGACGGGCCATGTTTGTGGAGACTGTGGGTACTGGCTATGCTTCACCAATGTGTGCTACTTGCCCTAGTGCCAGGCAATTTCTCTCTCTCTCTCTCTCCCTCTCCTTTTTAAAAATATTTTATTTAGTATTGGATAGTGACAGAAAGAAATTGAGAAGGTATGGGAAAATAGAGAGAGAGAGAGACAGAGAGACACCTGCAGCCCTGCGTTGCCACTCCTGAAGCTTTCTCCCCCTGTAAGTGGGGACCGGGGGCTTGAGACTTTGTCCTGGATCACTGTAAAGTGTACAAGTATGCTATGGCCTGGCCTTCAAAGAACTTTTTTTTTTAATTTTTAACTTTTTTTCTTAATATTGGAGGGATTAAAAGGCCAAATATACAAATATATACAGACAGCTGTAGAAATAATAGTTAACCCATATCTGCAAACTTAGGAGAATTGATGTCTCTAGCAATGGAGGGACTGAGGGTTCAGGACTCTGGTGGTGGGGACAGTGCGGAGTTGAACCCTGGTTATCTTGTAATTTTGTAAATCAATATTACATTTCTAATAAGATTTTTAAAAAAAAACAATGTAGATATTCTCAACCGACATGATTACTGACTTTCAGAACCCAGATCGCCCCACATGGTGGAACCACCCGGTGCATATTTCCATAATCCCTGACCACTAATCCCCCCAATATTAAGTCAACAGTACAATACAGTCAACAGTACAATACAGTAGTTGATGCATCAGGTTCCAGTGCCTGAACCTTCCCTCCTCCACCCCAGAGTCTTTTACTTTGCTGCAATACTCCAATTCCAGTCTAAGTTCTGCTTTGTGTTCTTCCTTCTGTTCTTATTTGTCAACTTATGTCTGTGAGTGAGATCATCCTATACTCATCCTAAAGAACCAAATACACCCATCCAAAAAAAAGATCTATGTAGACTTATATGCATAGCAACACAATTTGTAATAGCCAAACTCTGGAAACAACCCCGGTGTTCAACAACAGATGAGTGGCTGAGAAATTTGTGATCTAGATACGCAATGGAATACTATTCAGCTATTAAAAATGGTGAATTCACCTTCCCCACCTCATCTTGGATGGGGCTTGAAGTAATTATATTAAATGAGATAAGTTGCAAAGAGAAGAATGATTTTTTTTCATTTATTTATTCACCAGAGCACTGCTCAGCTCTGGTTTATCATGCTGTGGGGAGGGATTGAACCTGGGACTTTGGCATGAGAGTCTCTTTGCATAACCATTATGTTACCTACCCCTGGGGCAATTTCTCTGCTCATAGGGGTTGTCCATGAAGGACTTGACAGTGTTTGAGAAGTTATGTTGTATATGAGAACAACAATTGATCTCAGGCTTGGGGGCCATGTCTACTTTGTGCTCTTCCTGTGAAGAAGAGAGAGAGATGTGTGAGTGCCTCAATTTGATTACTAATTAGGTAGGAACACAGTGTTGAAGTCATCCACTGGGCTGCCCAATGGATGTCAATGAGGGAGTACTGCAAAGTTTATTCTACCTTAACTGAAAATATTTGGCCCTGCCCCCTAGAGGCTTCTGTAGGAATAACAATAGGAGCAGCCGCCACTGAATCCATCTTAGCCAGTGTTAGCACTTGGCATGCACGTCATCCTTTATTAAAGACACAGCCCTCTTACATGCATTTTTAAAATTTTGTTAGTGATTTAATAATGATGAACAAGATTGTAAGATAACAGAGGTATAATTCCACTCAGTTCCCAACACCAGAGCTCCCTGTCCCACCCCCTCACTGAAAGCTTCCCTATTGTTTATCCCTCTGAGAGTATAGACCAAAGATCTTTATGGGGTGCAGGAAGTGGGAGTTTTGGCTTCTATAATTGCTTCTCCACTGGACATGGGCATATGCAGGTCAATCCACACCCCCAGCTTGTTTCTGTCTTTCCTTAGTTGGGCAGGGCTCTGGAGAGGTGAGGTTCCACGGCATCTTGGTGAGGTCGTCTGCCCAGGAAAGTCAGGATGGTGTCATGGTAGCATCTGCAACTTAGTGGCAGAAAGGTGATAAGATATAAAGCAGGACAAATTGTTTCATAAACAGGTACCTAAAGGTCAGAACAGAGCCAATGAAACTAGAGGTCTTTGGTGTGGGATAAAGTTACAAAGTCTATTTTAAGTATTTTTCAAGAGGCCTATGACTTTAGTAATTTTTGTCTGCACCTGATAGCTAACATGCAGGTGAGCTAAGACTATTGTCTGGGAAGATGCTGTCAGAGTCGAGACTAGGGCTAGAAAGCTGGATTAGAGCAGAGAGTAGCTTCCAAACATAACGGAAGCATATACATCCCTGTCTTCTGGGTGAAGAAACAGACATAGAAAGTTCGCAGGTTGCACAGTTAGGGGAGCTGAAAGGGGAACTGTGAAGTCTAGTTCTAATGCCTAGCTCTTCACAGGGCTGTTCCTCTGCAGGCTGAAGAGTCTTGTCTGGTAACAGCCCAGTTCCCCCCAAGTACTGGGGTACGGGAAGCTGCTTAATGTGTATTTTCTGGGTTGATAGGGGTCTTGGCACTTCTGAAAAGGCATATCATGGTAATTACTGGCAGTGGGAGCGACAAGGTGCTCAGCTGGCCATGTCTCCATTAGCCCATCTGTGGGGAATTACTGTTGGAGGGATTACTAGGTGGCATCAGAGAGGTAGCAATGCATCAATACTCTCTGGCCTTCAATTTCCTGAGGTATAGAAGTGGGTTGGAGAAACAACAGGTGAGTAAGCTGTGGTCTAGATACACAGTGGAATACTACTCAGCTATTAAAAATGGTGGATTCACCTTCTTCACCTCATCTTGCATGGAGCTTGAAGGAATCACGATGAGATCAGCCAAAAAGAGATGGATAAATATGGAATGATCCCACTCATAGAAGTTAAAAAATAAGAACAGAAGGGAAACACAAAGCAGAACTTGGACTAGTGTTGGTGTATTGCAGCAAAGTAAAAGACTCTGGGGTGGGGAGTGGAGGGTTTAGGTCCTGGAACATGATAACAGAGGAAGACCTCAGTGGGGGGTTAGAGTGTATATGGAAAATTGAGAAATGTGACACATGGACCAATCACTGTATTTTACTGTTGACTGTAAACCATTAATCTCTCTAGTAAAGAAAAAAAAGTGGGTTGGAGAAAGATGAACCACCCAATTTTACCTTTTCTGAGCCCATCAGCTCTGCTGGTTGTCAGCGCACCGAGACAAGATACATTTTCTCTCCATCCTTTTCCCCCACAATCTCCAAGCACAGGAAATGCAGCCTGTCCCTTCATGCTGGTCACATGGACAGACTGAGTTGAAAGGATGGTTTGAAGGAAGCAGACGGTTCCTTGACAAGAATTCCTATATTGTTTAGCTGTGTCAGCGGCAATTTGTCTCTTTTGTTTTTTTCCATTTTCAGTTTCTAAAACAGCCTCTTTAACTGTCCACCATGTGATGATGGCTGCCCCTGACTTAGGCTTCACTGTCTGAGAGCAGACTCTGTGTGTCCAACTCCAGAGTCTTCGAATTGTGACCATTTTTTCTTTGCCATCTGCCCATCTCTTGCTATTCTTGTTACCTGCCCTGCACTTCCCAGTACCTAATAAGGACACAGTTTGCAAAGTGCACAGAGGGATCCTCTCTCAAGAGAATGTCCCAGGACACAGCAGGGAGGATCATCATTACCACTTAGAGATAAGAAAAATAGAATTCTGGTCCCTACTTCCAGTGAGAGAGAAATGATAGGAGGAAGATGACCAGATGGTTCTGAACTCCAACTCCATCAAGATCCAGAGAAAGAAGAGGAAAAAGGGAGGAATATTGGATGTAGTGATAGATGTAGGTGTGAATTGGAAAGGAGGAGAAGATGGGACCTGTTGCTGAGGAGTTATTCTGATGCAGTCTCCGCCCCCAGGTTTTTTTATGCCCCGCTAAATCCTAGAGTGCCCCCTTTCAACCAATCCTGGCCCTACACGTCACCCCTGGTTGTCGCCCAATAAAAAGCCCCCTCACCCCTCCCCTCTCTCTCTCTGGGCTCTCGGCTCTCCCTCTCTGAGGTCTCGCTCCCGGCTCTCCCCCCGTGGTCGACCATTGCTGGCTGGCTCCACATGGTCTGAACCAAACCTCCCCCCCCATCCTATAATAAAGATTTGTGTACCCCTTTGCTCTGGACGTCCGCTCTCTTCTCCGTGGTGCAGCCCGACACCAGACCACCGCAACAACAGGGACCATAGGAAACAATGGGAAAATCTATACAAAGATAGACAGATAGTTGTAGAAATAACAGTTAACTCATATCTACAACCTTAGGAGAACTAGTGTACCTCCCAATGGAAAGATTGGGGATCCAAAACTCTGGTGGTGGGAATGGTGTGGAGTTGTGCCCCTGTTATGTTTCAATTTTGTAAATCAATACTAAATCACTAAGAAAATTAAAAGAGGGGGCCAAATGATTGTGCACCTGGTTGAGCACCCGTTATAATGTGCAAGGACCTGGGTCAGAGCCCCCAGTCCCCAACTGCAGGGGGAAAGCTTTGCGAGTGGTAAAGCAGTGCTGTAGGTGTCTCTCCGTCTCTCTGTGTCCCCCTCCCCTCTTGATTGGCTGTCTTTATCAAAAGAAAGAAAGAAAGAAAGAAAGAAAGAAAGAAAGAAAGAAAGGAAGAAAGAAAGAAAGAAAGAAAGAAGAATAAAGCTTACACTTAATCCCCTGATCCAGTGGTGCTCTGAACCTGTCTGAATTCTGTCCTTTTTTTCTTCAAGTACATCCCTGCTGACTGTTTGCACAAGATGTCCTTGTCTCTACCACACAATGGGAAGAGTGCCTAATTATTAGAACTCCTGGAGAAGCTGAACAAGGGTCTGCTGTGTAGTGCTGTAGAGAGCCAAACACTGCCACACAAGCTTTTGCCTGAAGGGAAAGTCTTTACTGCTGTCTGCTGTGCTACGGAAGGAAGAATGTGGTTAAATATGCTTCCCGGGTCTTTGTGTCAGGAACTATTAGTACAGGTAGAGAGAAGGGCGCGAAACTTCTTCCTTATTTGTTTCTTGAAAAATAGAAGATGGGTTTTGGAATACCACAGACTGGAGACCTTGAGATTAGCAGGTCGTCTGGCTTCCTGGGTGATGGTATTTTTTTCTATTCATTTGCTTCTAAAATATAACAGATCATTTTGGAGGGAAAAGGAGGGATGGAGGGGAGGTGTCTGAGTTTCTGCTTATTGTTCTTTCCTTGCAGATAGTTGTAACATATTTCATACTTCTGCAAAACATTTCCTGTAAAACAGAGCACTAGAGTGCTGGGTAGTGGTGCACCTGGTTGAGTGCACATGTTACAGTGTGCAAAGACCCAGGTTCAAGCCCTCAGTCACCACCCGCAGTGGGGGGAAGCTTAGCTAGTGGTGAAGCAGTGCTGCAAGTGTTTTTTTTTTTTTTTCTCTTCTCTCTATCTCCCCCTACCCTCTCTATTTCCTGGATGTCTCTATCCAATAAATAAAGATCATTTTAAAAACAGAGTGTTAAGTTAGTCTGGTCTAATTGATCCATGTCAGATAGCCTTGTTGTATATTTACACCTCATCACAGACCCCTGCAAGCGTCAACCCGGCTTTGACCTAGCACGTTATGATTGGGCCCTCCTCAATCGCTATCGAACAGGCCATGGCCAGTGCGCCACTATGTTCCATCGCTGGGGAGCCAGAGACTCGAACTGCCCCTGTGGCTCCAGACAGACTATGACCCACATAGTCAACGACTGCCACCTCTCCAGATTCAAAGGAGATCTCGAAACTTTACATCAGGCTCAACCTGACGCTGTTGACTGGCTACGGAAGAAGGGCAAATGCTAGAAGAAGAAGGGTCAGAATTTCACCAGCACTTTCTATGTGCTCTCTATAAATTTAGCTCTTGGAACCCTCCTATTAACTACATGAGGGAAGTACCAACATTGACTAGATTTCACACATAAAAAACTAAGCCCCCAGAGCACTCAAGCAACCTTCCTGTGGTTTCCCAGCTAGTCAGTGACTGAGCCGGGTCATGTAACTCAAGAGAGTGTGTACATAGATTCACTACAATGCCTTTCTTTTTTCTTTCTTTCTTTCTTTCTCTCTCTCTCTCTCTCTCTCTCTCTCTCTCTCTCTATTTCTTCTTGTATTATCTTCATTTATTTATTAGATAGAGACAGCCAGAAATCTAGAGGGAAGGGCTGATAGAGAGGGAGATAGACACCTGCAGCCCTGCTTTACCTTCCCCCTTGAAGGTGGGGACCAAGTGCTCAAAGCTGGGTCCTTGTGCAGTTTAACATGTGCACTCAACCAGCAGAGCCACTGCCTGACCCAACTATAATGCCTTTATAAAAGATGTTGCTCTTTCTTTTTTTTTTTTTTTAATTTGTCAGTGCTACTTCAACAAAGCTGGGGGTCCTCATGGACTCTTCATTTAACTCAAACTAAAGATTAAAGTCCCCATAGATTACAGTAGCCCGCCCTGTATCTCTGGTCTCTCGTTTCACCAGTTCTGGCCTTCTTGCTCTCCCAGCATGTGCTTTGTGTAGAGCCGGGAGCTCGATGACCCTTGGCATGTCACACACTTACCTACACAAGTCTCTGGGTCTTTCACAAGGCATGCCCTCTATCTGGAATATTCTTCCTCCAGAAAGCCTTATAACTTAGTCTCTCTCTTTCCCTTTCTTTCCTCCTTCCTTCCTCCCTCCCTCCCTCCCTCCCTCCCTCACTCTCTCTCTCTCTCCCTCTCTCTCTCTCTCTCTTTCTTTCTCTCTTTCCTTTCCTCTCTTCCCTCTCTTTCTTTTTTTTTCACTTTAGAGCTTTATTGAGTAATGATTTACAGTACAGTCTCCCCCCCCATCATTCCCATCACCAAAGGTCTGTGTCCCCATCCACACCCCCAAAGATAACCATTATATTTCTCCCACAGTCTTGAAAATAGATTGACAGTGTTTGTTCGTTTTTTTTTCACAATTGTATGTTCGATTCTCTATATTCCACATATTAGTGAAGCCATTCTGTAGTTGTCCTTCACCTCCTAACTGGCTTCACTGAGCATCCTCTTCTCCAATGGCATCCACTTTATCCCAAAAGACACAGTTTCATCTTTTTCATCGCCGAATAATATTCTGTCGAGTGTATGTCCTATACGGTTTTTATCTAGTCATCTGTCTCGAAGGGCATTTTGGTTGTTTCCAGGTTTTTGCTTTTGTGAAGAAAGCCTCTATGAACATGGGGGTGCCTGTGTCCCTCGGAATCATTATTATTCTATCTTTTGAGCAAATGCCTAGGAGTCAAATTACTGGATCATCTGCTATTTCCATTAGTATTTGTTTAAGGATTCTCCATCCTGTTCTTCATAGTGGCTGTACCAATTTGCAATCTCACCAGCAGTGTAGTAGAATTCCTCTCTCTCCCCATTCTCTCCATCACTGATATTCTCTTGTTTTATTTATAGATCCCTTTTTCACAGGTATGAGCTGGAATCTCATTGTTCTTTTAATTTTCATTTCTTTAATGATGAGTGAACTGGAACATTTCTGTATATGTCTGTGGGCCGTATCTAGCTTTGGATAACCGTCTATGCATATCTTCTGCCCACTTTTGTTCATTATTTTCATTTATCTGGGTGCTGTGTTCTCAGCTAGATCTTGGACTCTTTTTTCAATCTCAGGTGGTTGCTAGAATAATTTAGTTTCCTACCCCATGGCCCTCTCCATAATATGGGCCTTTGTTCTTTGAAGGCCAATGGGAAGATACTCATTACTTATTCTATCTCTCACAGTGAGAGTGTTTTTCAGAAGACTCATCTGGTCTGATCGATACACATGGTTTCCCTGTCGATTAACTCAGAGCCAACTGATCTTAGTTGCATCCTCACAATCCCTGTGTCTCTACCACATGCTGTAATCTAACACAGGTGTGATGTGTCATTCATGAATCCCAGGGCCAGGATTAAACATGGTTACCAAGTGTGCCCTCCAGAGGGGCCAGCTATATAGGGGAGGGATGTGGGGGGTCTTGCCTGCCTTTCTAGAATTCTGCCTGTTGTTTTCGCCGGGCTGGCTTCACGGGCGGGTAACAGACGACCCGGGACTCATGGCTGGGTTGTATGCAGTATCTCTTTATTCATGCAGGACGCAGCGCAATCTATACCAAGCTAAGCTAAACTAAAAACTACAAACAATCTTGTCCTTATAAATATACTAGCCCAGTAGGGTGGGAACAGGATGCGACGCAGAGAGGGTGGAGAGAAAAGTGACTGGTGAAAATCAGGGTATGACAAGGAGAGGGGGCGGAGCAGGTGAGAATTCTACCACTGAACCACCAATGCCCTGGAAGGAGGGTGGTGCTTGTTAATAGTGGTTATGTAAATAGAATACAGTGTTATGTAAATAGAATGCAGGGGGGGATTAAACCAAATGAAACAGAAGGGGGTTTTAAAAGCAGAATCAGAAGCATACCAACATTTGTCTACCATAGGGAGCATGGAAGAGGGAGTGTAAGTGGAGGACCCTCCCATCTTGAGGGATATGAGATGAGGCTTCCCAGAGGAGGTGAAGTGGAAGAAGGGGGCTGATGTGTTGCTGAGGTCTCGCAGGATGTCTGTCTGAGTCACACCTGCAGTAGAGACAAGAGAAGTGGCACAGTTCAGCTCAAGCCAGATCCTTGTCGGATGTGGGAACCTCCATGTGCAGATGCAGAAACTTGACAGAGGCGGCTGGTGGCACGCCAGGTTAAGCGCACTTAGCACTATGCGCAAGGACCCACACAAGGATCCCAGTTTGAGCCCCTGACACCCCACCTATGGGGAGGGGATGCTTTACAAGCAGTGAAGCAGGTCTGCGGGTGTCTCTCTTTCTCTCTCCCTCTCTGACTCCCCCCTCCTCGCTCAATGTCTCTCTGTCCTATCCAATAAAATAGAAAAAATGGCTGCCAGGAGCTGTGAGTTTGTAGTGCTGGTACTGAGCCCCAGCTATAACTCTGGAGGGAAAAAAAAGAAAAAAACCCTGAGACTTAGAGAGATATAACAGGTACCCACTGACAGAGATAGAGACCTAACGTGAGCTGACCAATCGATTTACTTGGGCCACAGAGAACTCCACACACTGTCCATGCCCGGCCTGAACACACAGAACAGGGGGCCCCTCTGAGGGCACAGCTTTGTCTCTGCTTTCGGCCTCATGCGTTTATGTAGAGAATGGCCTGGGTTATATCTTGTGCGTGATACCACATTGGCTACATGGTGCTTGGTGATAAGAACAGGTTCCGTTTTTCATGCTCCTGTTTTAGTAGGAGAACCAAAGCATCACCCAGGTGCATGTGAAGCCAAGAGTCAAACTAGGAGAGTCCCAAGCTAGGAGAATCACCAGGACATCTCCTGGATCACCATATAATCTAGTTTTTGTTGTTGTTGTTGTTTTGAGCACAGTCAGTTAACTGTTTTATTATCAGTTTCTGTGATTGGCGAACAAGCCTCCCATTATTGCGTTCTTCTGAAAAACAGTTCTACATAAGAGCTTATTAGAATATTAATGATAGGTAGGACTTTTAAAATCCCCCTCCTCCAGCAAATGCAGTGATAATATGAAATATATCAGCCCTCTTTGCCAAATGCAGGAAGCTGGGATGTTCCCTTATCCTAAGTGCCAAGTGCCAATAATAAAAATAAATTTGTTTGTTAGACAGGCATTGAAACTAGTGTTTGCACTTCCAAAAAGCCTTAATATTTACTGTCATGCCAAAGGAATGTCAACATTGTTTACAGATTATGAAATATAATTTAAGGCTTCAGCAAACTTACTGTTGGACTCTAACACGTTTCTTAATCACAGAAATAACCTAATTTTAAGAGCATTTGCGTTTTTCCTTTAATTTTATTTTAATTTTTTATATTTATGTATTCATTTTCCCCTTCGTTGCCCTTGCCTTTTTTTTTAATTGTTGTTGTAGTTATTGATGTCGTCATTGTTAGATTAGACAGAGAGAAAGGGGGAGAGGAGGGGAAGACAGAGAGGGGGAGAGAAAGACAGACACCTGCAGACCTGCTTCACCGCCTGTGAAGCGACTCCCCTGCAGGTGGGGAGCCGGGGTTCGAACCAGGATCCTTATGCCGGTCCTTGTGCTTCACACCACGTGTGCTTAACCTGCTGTGCTATCGTCCGACTCCCTAATTTTATTTTATATTAGTGATTTAATAATGGTTGACAAGATTGTGGTATAAGAGGAGTATAATTCCATAGAATTCCCACAACCAGAGTTCTGTATCCCATCCCTTCCATTGGAAGCTTCCCTATTCTTTATCCCTCTGGGAGTATGGACCAAAGATCTCTATGAAGTGCAGAAGGTGGGAGTTCTGGCTTCTGTCATTGCTTCTCTGCTGAATATGGGTGTTGACAGGTTGATCCACATCCCAATCCTGTTTCTATCTTTCCCTATTTGGGCAGGGCTCTGGGGAGGTGGGGTTCCTGGACTCATTGGTGAGGTCATCTGCCCATGGAAGTTAGGCTGGTGTCATGGTAGCATCTGCAGTTTGGTGGTTGAAAAACATTAAGATATGAAGCTGAATAAATTGTTCAGTAGTCAGGAATCTTAAGGGAAAAATAGAGCAGATGATATTTGTGGTCTTCATGCTGGAAAAAAGCTAGGAAGTCTATTTTAGGTATATTCTAAAGAGCCTACGACTTTATTAGTGTTTGCCTGAGCCAGACAGCTAACATGCAGGTGGGCTAAAGGTAATGTCTAGGAAACTAGTGTCAGAGTTGGAAGCTGAATCAGGGCAGAGAATAGCTCCCAAATATGGGAAAAGTATAGAATTACCATTAACTATAAACCCCACTGATCGGACCTAGGGTCCATGTCTATTCATATATAGCACAGGGGCCTGTGTAACTTCTGCATCCCTGTTGGTCTGAGTTCACGTGTGTTTTGTGTCTTTTTATATATATATATATATCAGATAGAGACAGCCAGAAATCGAGAGGGAAGAAAGTGATAGAGAGGGAGTCGGGCGGTAGCACAGCGGGTTAAGCGCACATGGCACAAAGCGCAAGGACCAGGTGTAAGGATCCCGGTTCAAGCCCCGGCTCCCCACCTGCAGGGGGGTCGCTTCACAGGTGGTGAAACAGATCTACAGGTGTCTATCTTTCTCTTCTCCTCTCCGTCTTCCCCTCCTCTCTCCATTTCTCTCTGTCCTATCCAACAACGACGACATCAACAATAGCTACAACAACAATAAAAACAACAAGAACAACAAAAAGGAAATAAATAAATAAATAAATATTTTTAAAGAAAGAAAGAAAGTGATAGAGAGAGCAAGTCAGAGAGCCACCTGCAGCCCTGCTTCACCACTCGTGAAGCTTTCCTCTTGCAGATGGGGCCTGGGGGCTCGAACCTGGGTCCTTGTGCACTGTAACATGTGCACTCAACCATGTACACCACCACCTGGGCCCATGTTTTGTGTCTTAAGGGCACGTTTTGCCTGTTGCGCTCTGGTGTGTGCCTACAATCAGAACCAACAAGGGAACTAGCAGTGAAAACAATCTCAGATGAGCGTCTGGAGGGGAGATCTGGGAAAAATAATTCCTCATCCTTCCTTGTTCCTTCTTCACGTAAATGGGTTCATCATTTCACTCATTCCTCTTTCTGTTTGGCTACACTTCTCAACTGCTGCTGAATTCCAGAAACTAAGAGATCAGGGAGCTGTAGCACAGCAACTAGGAGTGAACCCGGTCAGGTATTGTCCTGCCTGTGACATTGTTGTGTCTTGTCTCATTTATTTAACCTACACACACACACACACACACACACACACACACACACACACACACACACTGGCATCCCATTTATCAGAAGGGGAAATGAGGGCTCGGTTAGATGGCTGAAGAGCCCCCTGCCTGGGTCCTCACCATCCTAGCACTTCGGGCAGGCCTGCAGGGTCAGCCTCCCTCTGTCATTATCCATGGTTCCTGAACATCCTTCATCCTTTTGCCTTTGGAACTGAACGGCCACTACTGTCTGGCATCTCATTCTCTCCAAAGTCTAACTATGGAATACCAAAAAAAAAAAAAAAGGTTATCATAGAAGGACAAGGATTTGGGGTACATTTGCTCTTAATCTCTTTTTTTAATTTATTTTTTTACCATCTATATTTATTTATTAGATAGAGACAATCAGATATCTAGAGAGAAGGGGTGGGTGAGAGAGAGGAAGAGAGAGAGAGAGATACCTGTAGCACTGCTTCACCACTCGCAAAGCTTTCTCCCCTGTAGGTAGAGATGGGGGTTGGAGAGGGGGCGCAAACCCAGGGCCTTATTGTAACATATACACTCAACTAGGTATGCCACCACCCGGCCTCATTGCTCTTATCTCTATCAGCCAGCTACCTATTTCCAGGGGGCCCCTTTGTGGCTCTGAGAACTCCCAAGTCCTGAAGGACTTGGTCTTCCTCTCCAGTGCTTTGCAATCCTGTAGGGCGGGTGACAGAGTTTAGAAGAGTGAGCATCAGTCTGACAGTGAAACTGGCCCTTCTGTTCACACAGGGCAGAGGAACAAGGTTTGGGCTGGAGTCACCGAACTTAGACGTCTGAGTGGTGTGTGTGTGTGTGTGTGTGTGTGTGTGTGTGTGTGTGTGTGACTGTGTCCTGGGGTTGACAGACCAATCAGTAATGAATGTCTCCCATCACCTGTCGTATGCTTTACATTGGTTTGTTCTAGCCCTCCCCCATCGAGAGAATTGGATCAGTCCAGTTAATTTCCGGCCCGCTTGGCCCCGCCCCAAGGAACCCCGAGAGAGGGTTCCTGAGTTCCTGAGTTGGAGAGTTCCTGAGTTGCAGAGTAAGAGAGTGTGCTTGTGCCGCCGCAAAGAGACAGCAGAGTTCTGTTTGGTAATTAGTTTGTCTTAGTTTATGAATCGTTGTTCCTGAATAAAGAAATACAGCTTCCCTGCCCAGCCGTATGTCTCTGGTCGTCTCTGTTACCCGCCGTGAAGCTAGCCTGCCCGGCTGGAGCCGCCGAATTTTAACAACAATCACCAGAGCTCATTTTCCTTCAAGGACCTTATTACCTCATAGGGTTTAATTCAGGTTGATATTTTCCCTTTCCTCTGAAAGGCTCTGCAGCAAATGTGCCGTCATAACCATTTTCTCTGATGAAACTCAAAGTACCGCACTTCATTTTTTCTCTTCCCTTTGGGTCAAGTCAGTATGTAAAGGGCTTTTCTGAAAAAGGAAGCTCCATCGAATCCACCAAGCTCCAAATGTCCACTGCAGAGACCCAGGTCATGGTAGATGATAACAGTCCTGGATCCTTGTTCCTGAACACTCAAGATGCCTTACCCTTTTAACTGGAGCCTGGAGTATGTCCTGAAGGGCTGAGTGAAAACAGCTCCACAGAAGGTCTTTAATCACACAGCAGTCAGCAAATAAAAGGAAGTGACACTTCCCTTAAAATCAGACAGAGGTTTGGATGGCTTCATTAGGAGTGTTTTTAAGAGCAGAGTTTGTCCAGATAGGATGCTGGTTTCTTCCTGTCAGCACCTACAGCTTTTCCTTGAACCCAGAGAAAATGTGTAGAGGTGGGGTGGGTGGGGGCTGGGCAGAGGTACACCCAGTTAAGCACACATAGTACTATGTGCAAGGACCCAGGTTCAATCCCCGGCTCCCTACCTGCAGCAGGAATACTTCACAAGCGGTGAGGCAGGTCTCCAGGTGTCTATCTTATTCTCTCCCTCTCTGTCTCCCCTTCCCTTCTCAATGTCTCTCTGTCCTATTGAATAACAATGTGGAGAAAAAGAAAAAAGGAAATAAAATGGTCAATAGGAGCAGTGGATTCATAGTGCTAGCACTGAGCCCCAGAAAGTGGAGGCAGGGGGAGAAGGAAGGGGTGAGAGATGGAGGGAGGGAGGAAGAGAGGGAGCAAACACTTGGGATATATGTGTATAGATATTATATGTGCATGCATGTACAGACATTGTGTTTATGTAAACATTGGGCTGTAGAGGAGGGTGCTGGGAAGGGCTTCTTAATTTCCACCTGCTGCTCTCTGTTCCCCAAAAAAGTGTGCCTGCTTAGAGTCCTGCAACACTGAAATTAAGGGGAGCATATTTCTCCAGATGTTTCTCCCCTGAGCAGCAGTAGCACCAGCGGCAGAATTTTCCCTCAATCCGCATTGCCTGAGCAGGTTTCCCTCAAGTCATCCTCCACTCCTTTCTCTCCCTCTTTTGAAGACAGGCAATCACTTGAGTAGGTTATTCTCCCTTTCCAATCTTTTCTTCACATCCCTCAGTGTGATTCTATTCCCACTGCCACCCGGCAATCAAACCCCAATAATCCTTCCCTGTGATTAGTTGCAATAACCTCTCCGTCAACAGGCTTGTTGTCTAATCCATCCTGGATGCCACTCGGCCCTTAGATGAATTCTCAGGCAGAAGCCCTGTTCTGGGCAGGTCATTCTGACTGTCCAGTGGCTGGTCTGTTGCCTTCTATTCTGCTTTCACTGTGGGCCTCCTTCCTCGGGCTGTGCCCTTTAAGTCCCTCGTCTGAAACTCTGTATGTGTCATGGTCCTCTAACACCCTGGAGGCTGCACAAGCCATTGTCAGCATCACTGTCACATGATTACACACCTGCCACCAACTCTTGGACCAGTTTAACTTAATCACCTCTTTGCTCTGGCATTCGTTCATTCATTCATTCATTCATTCATTCATCAAACAGTGGCTTTAGGCATGAACCTTTTTTCACACAAGGTCTGGGGCAAATAAGAAAGACATGTCTTAGGGGGCCTAGTGGTGGCAACACCTGATTGAGCACACGTTAAAATGTACAAGGATTAAGGGTTGGGTGGTAGTTCAGTGGGTTAAGCACACATGGCATCAAAGGGACCAGCATAAGGATCCCAGTTCGAGCCCCTGGCTCCCCACCTGCAGGGGAAGGTCAATTCACAAGCAGTGAAGCAGGTCTGCAGATGTCTATCTTTCTCTCCTGCTCTCTGTCTTCCCTCCTCTCTCCATTTCTCTCTGTCCTGTACAGCAATGACAGCAATAACAATAATAACAACGATGATAAACAACAAGGGCAACAAAAGAAAAAAATAGCCTCCAGGATCAGTGCATTGATAGTGCAGGTACTGAGCCCCAGTGATAACCCAGGAAGCAAAAAAAAAAAAAAAAAAGAAAGAAAGAAAAGAAAAAGAAAAAAGTAAAGGACTCAGGTTCAAGCCCCCAACCCCCACTTACCTGCAGAGGGAAAGCTTCATGAGTGGTGAAGCAGGGCTGCTGGTGTCTGTCTCCTTCCCTCTCCATAGGGGCATTTGGATGTCGTAATAGGTGTAGATGTAACCTGGAAAGAAAGAGAAAATGGAATCATGGAAAACAAGTGGGCAAACATATACAAATATAGACAGATAGTTGTAGAAATAATAGTTAACTCATATCTGTAACCTTAGGAGAACTGCTGTAGCTTCCAATAGAGGGAATGGGGATCCAGAACTCTGGTGGTGGGAATGGTGTGGAATTGTATCCATTATCCTGTAATTTTGTAAATCAATATTAAATCACTAATTAAAAAAAAAAAGAAAGAAAAAGCAGAAGTCCTCTGGAGCCCCCCAAGACCATAGGGTGAGTGTGGCAGCATCCTTTGGGGCAGCAGAGTTGAGCATGCTGAGTGACCATGGGCTGAGCATGCTTGGTGACCATGGGCTGGCTTCCCCCAGGGCAAGGGGAAGCTCTGGGCTTCTTGCTGTTTGCAGAGCGATCATGGGCCCCTTGGAATATAGCTAAAATACACTTCCTAGCTTCCTCCCACGTAAAGACCCTTAGTTCCATCTGATCTATTCTTATCTCTAATTTTCTGATTATTAAACTATTGTCCTGCTTTGTATCTTACTGCATTTTAGTCACCAAGTTGCAGACGCTACCATGATGCCATCCTGACTTCCCTCGGCAGATGACCTCACCATTGTGTCCTAGAACCTCACCTCCCCAGAGTCCTACCCCACTAAGGAAAGATAGAAACAGGCTGAGGGTATGGATCTACATCCCAATGCCCATGTCCAGCAAAGAAGCAATTACAGAAACCAAAACTCCCACTTTCTGCACCCAATAATGAATTTTGGTCCATACTCTCAGAGGGATAAAAAATAGGGAAGCTTCCAGTGGAGGGGATGGGACACAGAACCCTGGAGGTGGGAACTGTGTGGAAGTGTACCTCTATTACCTTACAATTTTGTTAATCATTATTAAATCACTAATAAAAAAAGGGAACTGTAATACAAACTCAGGGTCTTGACATGCTATTCCTTTTGTTGGTTTGAGGATAAGTTGGGGCATGAGGCTTACTAATCATTCAGTGGAGTTATTTACAGGTAAACATTTATATAGGATATATTTAAAAGAATACCTTCTGGGGAGCTGGGCGGTAGCACAGTGGGTTAATGCACATGGACCATCATAAGGATCTTGGTTCAAGGCCCCAGGTCCCCACTTGCAGGGGAGTCGCTTCACAGGCAGTGAAGCAGGTCTGCAGGTGTCTATCTTTCCCCCTCTCTGTCTTCCTTTCCTCTCCCCTTTTCCCTCTGTCCTATCCAAAAACAACAATAGCAGAAACAACAATAACAATAACAATAATAAACAACAAGGGCATCAAAAGGGAAAAAAATTTGAATTAAAAATAAAATACCTTCTATCTGTCCAACCCCTTATATGAAATAACAGTTTAAGTGGCTATATTCACTTTTTTAAAATTTTTATTAGTGATTTAACAGTGATCGACAAGATTCTGAGATAAGAGGGGTATATTTCCACACAGTTCCTACCACCAGAGTTCCATGCCCCATCCCTTCCATTGGAAGTTTCCCTACTCTTTGTCCTTCTGGGAGTATGGACCGAAGATCTTTATGGGGTGCAGAAGGTGGGAGTTCTGGCTTCTGTCATTGCTTCTCCACTGGACATGAATATTGACAGGTGAATCCATACTTCCAGCCTGTCTCTCTATTTCCCTAGTGGGGTAGGGCTCTGGAGAATGGAGGTTCCAGGACACATTGGTGAGGTCATCTGCCCAAGGAAGTCAGGATGGCATCAAGCTAGCATATGCAACTTGGTGGCTGAAAGGCATTAAGATATAAAGCAGGGAAAAATGTTTAATAAACAGCAACTCAAAGGTAGGAATAGAGTAGATGGAACTAGAGGTCTTCCTGGGGTTGTATTCATTTTTAAGCATTGTCATAACAAATTGCAAGAACCTGGGTAGCACAAAATAAAAGAAATGGACATACAATGGACAATAAAAGTTTAAAAGCAAAGCTTTAATACAAATCCACTCCTTCCAAAGTTTCTAGAGGCCAGTCTGTGTGTGTGTACGTGTAAACTTATTTTATTTATTCATTTATTTTTTATTTATTAAAAGGTAACACTGACAAAACCATAGGATAAGAGGGGTACAACTCCACACAATTCCCACCACCAGAACTCCGTATCCCATTGTCTCCCTTGATAACTTTACTATTCTTTATCCCTCTGGATGTATGGACCCAGGGTCATTATGGGGTACAGAAGGTGAAAGGCCTGGCTTCTATAATTGCTTCCCCACTCTTCTTCTTCTTCTTCTAGCGTTTGCCCTTCCTCTGCAGCCAGTCAACAGCGTCAGGTTGAGCCTGATGTCAAGTTTCGAGACCTCCTTTGAATCTGGAGAGGTGGCAGTCGTTGACTATGTGGGTCATAGTCTGTCTGTAGCCACAGGGGCAGTTCGGGTCGTCTCTGGCTCCCCAGCGATGGAACATAGCGGCGCACCCCACTGAAAATGGGCATTGACAGGTTGATCCATACTCCCAGCCTGTCTCTCTCTTTCTCTAGTGGGGTGGGGCTCTGGGGAATCAGAGCTTCAGGACATATTGGTGGGGTTGTCTGTCCAGGGAAGTCTGGTCAGCATCATGCTAGCATCTGGAACCTGGTGGCTGAAAAGAGAGTGAACATACAAAGCCAAACAAATTGTTGACTAATCATGAACCTAAAGGCTGGAATAGTGCAGATGATGAGTTGGGGCGGGTTTCCATTTTGTAGATAGCTAGTAGGCCTATTTTGGTTATATTCCAAAGGGCCCGTGACTAAACTAGCTTTTTTTTTTTTTTTCTCTGACCCTGACATCTGATATGCAGGTGGATCCAAGTTATTGTCTAGGAAAATGATTTCATGGCTGGAAAAAGGGCCAGAAAGCTGGATCACAGAAGAGAATAGCTCCCCAAAATGGGAAAGGTGTATAAATATTGTTGACTGTATCGATTTGATCTGATCTAGGGCCCATATTCAACACAGGAGCCTATGTGACCTCTGAATCCCTATAGGTCTGAGCTCACATTCTGTGGTCATGTAGAGGCCAGTCTTTTCTCACCTCTTCTAGTATCTGGTGGCTGTTAGCATTCCTTGGCTTGAATTCTTTCCTGCCTTCTCTACTGACTTATTACTTGTTTCCAAATGACTTCCCTGTATCTCACTATCTTTTCTCTCTCTAATTATGAACACCACTGTAATTAGGACCTACCTTAATTCAGCATGACCGTATTCTTCTTTTCTTATGTAGACCTGCAAAGACTCTTATTCTAAATAGAGTTCTTATGTTTTCCTGGGATAGAATTTGAACTGGCAGTGGGGGATATCTTACCACTACAGTGATCCATACAACATTTTTCTGGGCTTGACACAGAGGTAGAAACTTAGGTCCAGAAAGACAGTTTTCCCTGGATGTCACAGATTAACTTGGCCCAAACAGGAATCCAACCAAGACTTTTGTCATCCAAGTCGATGCTCTTCTGTTGTTCCACTAATTCAGAATGCAAGGACAAGCTGGACCCTGAAGCCCATTAGATCAGCTGCAGGAACTTAAGCCATGAGATAGGGAGTCCCTCTGCTGTGCCTGGATTCCAATATGGTGATCACACAAGGACCAGCACCCAAGATTGGTGGCATTAGCTGCTGGTTACCCTGGTCACTGTTGTGAACTGAGCGCAGAGAAGCAAATACACCAGGGAGTCTGCTTTGTGTCCAGCCACCTTTTTCTTGTGTTTTATGCCCCCATCCCTGCCAGTTATCACATCATTGTGCCTTAATATTTGATGTCCCCCAGGAAAGAAGACATCATTCGTTTGCTTTAAGTGACCATCTTCTGCATCTCTAGTGCCACCGGGTTCATTCCCCTCCAACTGTGTGTTCTGACAGTGGAGAGGACTCTGCCTGCCTGTCTCCAGTCAGCCTCCCAGATGACCCCATAATACTCTGCTCTTCAGAAAGTACAAGCCAAAGGCTTCCAAGCCCATCATGCTCACAACCCAGTGAGAACTTGGCTTCTTTCACTAAACCACAATCCTCCCTCTCTCTCTCTCTCTCTCAATAAAAGGAGGAGAATTGCTGGCAATTCTCACAAATTTGGGCTCTTGCAAGAATAATTCTCTCTGAATGATATGTGATTCTCCCTTTTCAGGTCCTGCGAACGTTGAGTTTGCTTGCTGTGCTGCCTCTAAGCCGGCTGTTAAATGTTTGGTCTCTTCTGCCACTTGGTTTTCCAACTGAGAGTTTAGAATATGTCAGAACTGTGCGGAGATCCCATGTGGCGAAGGCCATTGTCACTCTGAATCCGAGTCCCCGTATTCCACAAGTACTGGAGGGGGAGACAGATTGGGAGCTTGATATAAATATCCTTTTCAGGGGGGCACCGGGTTAAGCGCACATAGTACTACTATGTGCAAGGATCTGGGTTTGAGCTTCTGCTCTCCACCTGCAGCGGGGATGCTTCCCAAGTGGTGAAGCAGGTCTGCGGGTGTCTTTCTTTCTGTCTCCACATCTGTCTCCCCTCTCCTCTCTCAATTTTTCTCCATCCTATCCAATAAAATGGAAAAAACAAAACAAACAAACAAAAAAGGCCACTAGGAATAGTGGATTTTTAGTGCTGGTAGTGAGCCCCAGTGATAACCCTAGAGGCAAAAATAAATAACTAAATAAACAAACAAACAAATATCCTTTCCCTTCTGTCTTTATCTTAGGACTGAATGAAATGAACCCCTTGTTCCTTGGAGTGTGCTGGGACCAGTTTGAGTCTCTAGGTGGGCCTGTATATAGGACTGGGTGATTCAGTTCCTGAAAGAGAAGGTAGGGAGTTTGAGGTCAACTTTAAAAAAAATTATTTATAAAATAGGAAGCACTGACAAAAAACATAGGATAAGAGGGGTACAACTCCACACAGTTCCCACCACCAGAACTCTGTATCCCATCCCCTCCCCTGATAGCTTTCCTGCTCTTTACCCCTCTGGGAGTATGGATCCAGGGTCATTATGGGATGCAGAAGGTGGAAGGTCTGGCTTCTGTAATTGCTTCCCCGCTGAACATGGGCGTTGACAGGTCTATCTATACTCCCAGCCTGTCTCTCTCTTTCCCTAGTGGGGCAGGCCTCTGGGGAAGTGGGGCTTGTTTGTTTTTACTATATAGACTGACTTGGGGTTTAAACATAGGGTTTTCTGTGTCTTTAACAGTATAGTCTAGGGGCTGGGCAGTGGCATACTCATTACCATGTTCATGGACCCAAATTTCAGCGCCCCAGTCCCCACATGCAGGGGAAACTTCAAGAGCAGTGGAGCAGTACTGCAATTGTCTCTCCCCACATGCAGGGGAAACTTCAAGAGCAGTGGAGCAGTACTGCAATTGTCTCTCTCCCTCAGCCTTTCCCTTTCCTCTCAATTTCTCTGCATCTGTCCAATAAACAAGTAATTTAACAAAACTTATTTTGGTTTTTTTGCCTCCAGGGTTATCAGTGGGGCTTGGTGCCTGCACTATGAATCCACTGCTCCTGGAGGCTATTTTCCCTGTTCTGTTGCCCATGTTGTAGTTGTTATTGTTGTTGTTGTTATAGCTGTTGTTGTTGGATATGACAGAGAGAAATTGAGAGAGGAGGGGAGGATAGGAAGGAGGAAAGATAGACACCTGCTTCACCACTTGTGAAAGGACCCCAATGAAGGTGGGGAGGTGGGGGCTTAAACTAGGATCCTTAAGCCAGCCCTTGTGCACTGTGCCATGTGCACTTAACTCACTACCTTACTGCCCCCAAAAAATATTTTTAAAAGAGTGTAGTCTTGCAGCTGGGAGAAATAGCTTGACTGGCAGGGTATCGTGCTTTCATGCCTGAGGCTTCTAGTTAGATTGCCAGCACTGCATGTGAGAGTGGCACTCTAGTTTTACTCAGTCTCTCTTTCTCTCTGTCTCTGTCTCTAGCTTTGTCTCTTGTCAAGCTTCCACTCCTATATAAGAAATAAAATAAATCTTTCTTTTTAAGAGTGCTGTCTTGGTTTCTAAGAGCTGAGGGAACCCGGGACAGTAGCCAGTCCGCTCACAGCCCCCATGGGACCAGCCCACACTCATCTCTGCACTCATGCTATGACAGAACATCCTCACCCAGCATCCTCCGCCAGTTCTTAGAAAGTTAAACAACACGAAGCCAAAATAGGCCCTCGAATAACAGAGCATCCGTTTGCTCAGTGCTGGCAGTATTTTTTTTTTTTAGCACTAAAGTTCTAAGAACATTCTATTTATTTTACAACTGGTATACATGTCTGTCCAGTTGTTGGTCTTGGGGAAATAATTTCTTGGTTGAAGTAATCGCTATGACTATTACTCTTGTTAATGTTTTATTCAACAAATATGCTGAGGGCTGCTAGGAGTATTTGCAGAGAATAAAGCCATAACAGCCCCTGTCTTCTGGGGCTTAGATTCCATGGGAATCACTCGGACAGTGAGACAAGAGAGTATATCCTACTCCTGGTCTGTTAGAAGGTGAAAGTGCTCTGATGAACAGGCGTGGGAGGGAGGTGGAGGGGGAAACTGTGGAGTGTGGTCAGAGTAGAGCACCTTTGGGTGGTACAGGGCCTGTAAGCTCCCTCCTGGCACTGGGAAGCTCTAGGCTGGGGGCACACAGTGTGCTTATATATGGTGCTGAGGTGGTAGCAACTCAGGGTTTGGGCATCTTAGTGGTGGGGGAGGTGAGAGGCTTATTAGATAAGGAAGAGAGGTTAGTTTGATGGTGATGAGATAGATATGGGGATAAGATAAGATGGAACAGAACAGATAAGATCAGATAGGGAAGGGATAGGATAGGATAGGATAGGATAGGATAGGATAGGATAGGATAGGATAGGATAGGATAGGATGGAACAGAACCATGCAAGTGAATGGAAGGGCATTCCAGGCGAGGGAATAGTTGGTCAGAGCACATGCCCTGTGGCATGCTTGTCTATTTATTTTATTTGTTAAGACACAGAGAAATGGAGAGCAGAAGAGGAGATGGAGAGTGAGGGAGAAAGGAAGACTTGCAGTACTGCCTCACACCTTGTGAAGCTTCATCTTGTAGGTGGGGGCGGGGGGACTAGGGGCTTGAACCTGCATCCTTGATAATAATAATGTGTATACTCAGTCTGGTACACCACAGCTCAGCCTTACTCAGGGAGGGTTTGTTGTTGTTGCTGTTGTCGTTTTGCATATTTATCTATTGATCAGAGAAAGGAGAGAGAGAGAGAGAGAGAGAGAACCAGAGCATTACTGTGCACATGTGATGCCAAGTATTGAACTCAAGTCTCCATGCTCTTAGGTTCAATGCTGTAGCCACTGTGCCATCTCCTAGGACACAGAGGGAATTAGAGCAGTGTGTACTAAGCTAGTGGACTAGCATCTAGAGTTTGGATTCTCGTTCTTATATCGCTCAATAAGACAAAAGGGTTTTTCAGATGATGACACTTTGGGGTACTTAGCAGCCTCCGTGCCTGCCTGCTGCCATTGTAACTTCTCTTTCTCATTCCTCGGAGCCTTGTCAGTCAAGGGGTGGGTGTTTGCTGGCCTCATTATTTCATTCTGAGTTGTCCTTCAAACTCCCGGAGGGAGTCCCAAAGGCCTCCCAATGCCACGTTGACTCAGATTTCACTCCGACTTTCCTTTCTAGCCCCAGAAGGTTTGTTCTCTCCCAAATTCAGCTTCATCGCTGAGGCCAGGGCTGACTGTGATTCAGGCTGTCTGCCTGCACAGTCGGTGAATTTCTCTGACAAAGCCGTCTTCTTCTCCTGACCTTTCCTGCCTCGTGTTCTGGCTACATTTTTCTTGATTTAACTTTCCGTGCAACTACCTTTTCCATTCCCCATCTTTGCTTCTCTTATCCTCTTTACAGGATGCCCTTCATCCACACCTGGAATTGCTCCTATTTTACTTCATTTTATTTTATTTTCCTCTCAACCTCAGCTTTGCCTTTGAAGATATTTTCCCACGGGGCCTTCGATGTGTGACTTTGGAACCCCTCTGACCACTTTACCACCAGGTGACCTCCACACTTCTTGAATGGCCTCTGCCTTTATCTGTATTGTCTACACAGAGCCAGGCACTTCTTATTGCCCAGAGCACCGTTTAGTTTTCCAATGAAACCAGTCCTGAGTGGTGGTTTTGAGGGCCCCTCTAATGGAGACTCACAAAGCTCTGAGTACTCATGAACTGGTCACACAAAAGGCCTGAAAGCAGCCTTGTCCATCTCTGGGGTCTAGCTATGGTTGGATATTGACCCAGATTTCTCTTGTGACAGCAGGAGTGCCAACCAGCAGAGAGAATCTTTTTTGAAAGGCATCAAGGCATCTTGGTGATCACTGTTCAGATTTTTTTAAATATTACCTTTACAAATTTATTGGATGGAGACAGACAGAAATCAAGAGGAAAGGGGCTGATAAGAGGGAAGGAGAGAGAGACACCTGCAGTGCTGCTTTTCCACTTGCAAGGCTCGGGGAATTGAACCGGGGTCCTCGAACATCGTAACATGTGCGTTCACCCAAGTGCATCACCGCCCAGCCCTTAGCTGTTCAGATTGTTCAATACAGTTCTGGGATTTCAGGAGTGAGCAGGGGTTGCATAGACTGGTGTACCAAACTGCCTATTGAAGCGCTATTTATTGTAAGAACACAGTGAAATCTCAACTACCTACCAGTCCATCAGCAAATCACACTGGATAAATAAATCGTGGCTTACATATGATGGATCCATGGGAGGTTGTTACAAATGGTGAGGATTGATAACCTGGACAGAGAGAATTAAAAAAAGAGAGAGAGTTACATTCAAAATCAGGCAGTTGCCATGCCCTTTTATAATGGTGATAATCCATTGTTGTGAAATGAAGCTTTGTATCTATTCTAAGGCATGCATGATGCTATGGTGTTTAAAATGTTGTGTTATTATTGTTGTGTAAAGGAAGTGATTTACAGTTCTGAAACCAGGGCTTTGCTAGGTCTTTATGGATTTGTGATTCTACCACTTCTGGTGGAATCTTTATTCCCCCTCCTCTCCCTCTCTCTTTCTCCTTCCCTCTCTCCTATGCTCCCTTCTCCTACTCTCTCCCTCCCTCCCTCTCTTCTACTTCCCTCTGTCCTATTGAATAAAAAAAAAATGAAAATGTCTGGGAGTGGGGGATTCATAGTGCTGGCATGGAGCCCCAGCAAAAACCCTGGTGGCAGATAATAATAATAATTAATAATAATAATAATAATAATAAATAATAAAGCACAAATTCCCCTATACCCATTACCAAACTTCAGCAACTGTCAGCCCTTGTCCAGGCCTGCCTCCTGCAAATCTTGATCCCCATTCCCAACCCCTGGTCTCGAGTTATGTCATTGCACACTTCAGGCTTTGTTCAAGCCTCTCCCTTGCCTCCTCCTGATCCCCATGCTCTCCAAACCCCCTACATGCCTCACTCTCTCTCCTGAGTGGCCTCCTTGCCCTGAGCCCTGCCTGGAAGCTCCTCCATCAAGGCTTCTCAGCTTTGAGAGGGTAGCAAGATACCCTGTGCTCAGTGGACAGAATTGACCAGAGCTTTCTGGCTGGCCTCGGTGTGTGTCCTCATAGAATGTCACCCTATTGTAGTGAGCTGTGTAGATAGTATCATATCCCCATATGCCATGGAAGGCAGAAGGTTGGAGTCACTGGAACATTCTCTGCATGGAGACATAGTAGAATGGTTATACAAACAGTCTTTCAAGCCTGAGGCAACAAAAGTCCCAGATCCTCTCTCCAGCACCATCATAAGCCAAAGCTGAGCAGTGCTGAGTTGAAACAAATGAACAAACTCTCATGGAGGCATGGGTAGGTGGTAGCATACCTGGTTAAGCACACATTTTACAATGCTTAAGGATCCAGGTTCGAGCCCCCAATACCCATCCGCAGGGGGGAAGCTTTGCAAGTGGTGAAGCAATGTTGCAGGGGTCTTTCTGTTGTCGCCCTCTCTGTCTCCCTCTTCCTCTCAATTTCTTTCTTTTAAATATTTATTTTATTTATTTATTCCCTTTGTTGCCCTTGTTTTATTGTTGTAGTTATTATTGTTGTTGTCGTTGTTGGATAGGACAGAGAGAAATGGAGAGAGGAGGGGAAGACAGAGAGGAGGAGAGAAAGACAGACACCTGCAGACCTGCTTCACCGCCTGTGAAGCGACGCCCTTGCAGATGGGGAGCCGGGGCTCGAACCAGGATCCTTATGCCGGTCCTTGTGCTTTGTGCCACCTGTGCTTAACCCTCTGCTCTACAGCCCGATTCCCTTCCTCTCAATTTCTATCCAATAACTAAATAAAGATATTACAATTTTTTTTCTGCCTCCAGGGTTATCACTGGAGTTCGGTGCCTGCACTACAAATCCATTGCTCCTGGAGGCTATTTTTCCCCATTTTGTTGCCCTTGTTTTGGTGGTTGTTGTTATTGTTGCTGTCATTACTGTCGTTGTTGGATAGGACAGAGAGAAATTGAGAGAGGAGGGGAAGACAGAGAGGAGCAGAGAAAGACAGACACCTGCAGACCTGCTTCACTGCTTGTGAAGTGACTCCCCTGCAGGTGGGAAGCTGGGGGTTCGAACTGGGATCCTTGCATTAGTCCTTGAGCTTTGCGCCACGTGCACTTAACCTGCTGTGCTACCGCCTGGTCCCCCCCACAAAAAAATTTAAATAAAGAAAGAAACAACCTCTGATGCCTAGTACTGAGGGTCCCTTTGCAGGTGGTCTTGAGTCTGTCTGGGTCAGTCTCAGCATCTCACTCACTCCTTTGGCGTGGTGCCCATCTTTGCTTTGCCCAGTGAGACTCGTAGGCCCCAGGATTTGACATCAGGAAGCAGTCAGTCAAACCCGCAGGTGGTGCATCTGGTTAAGCACACACATCACAGTGCACAAGGATCCAGGTTCAAACCCCTGGTCCCCACCTGCAGGAAGAAAGCTTCATGAGTGTTGAAGCAGGGCTGCAGGTGTCTCTGTCTCTCTCCCTCTCTATCTCCAGCTCCCCTCTCAATTTCTGTCTCTATCCAATAATATATATATGTTTAAAGCCACAGGTGAGCATGGCATGTGTTCATGAGCAGCGTCTCTCCTTTGACTCTGAGAATGGTTCTGGATGTCTCGCCACTCAGCCAGTCTCTCAGTGACTATTTCACTAGGCTTCTTCTATTTGCCAAATCTTCTTCTAGACACTGGGAACCTGGGAGGGATGGGGAAAATAAAGTTAATGCCCTTTTCTTGTGCAGTTGGTCAGACAGAGGCCTGTAGAAACATGTTGGCAGTGTTGCCTACACAACATGGAAGAATTTGGGGCCAGTCCTTACACTTGTTTTTACAATTTTCTGTTTTCATTGACGTCTTTAAAAGGAACATTTGGTAGGGAGTGTGGGCTGATGAGTGGTGGAGTACCAGGTGAAGCAGGTCTACAGGTGTCTGTCTTTCTCTCTTCCTCTGTATCTTCCTCTCCCCTCTCAATCTGTCCTATTCAATAAAATGGTGGGGGGAGGAGCAATTTTTTTTTTTTTTTACCACACACAGAACAAGATTTTTTTTTTTTTGTCTTAGAACAAAACCACAAAGAAAGCAGAGAGAGCAAGGAGTGAGTGGTGATTAATTCTGGGTAGTGAGGACACGTATTCTTATTTTCTTGTTTGTTCTCAGATGTACTATTTTAAAAAATTCCCCCGCCTGTTTGTTTGAATTTTAAGGAATGAAATGGGCTGGGAGGGGAACATGCATTCTTTGGAACTGGCAGCAAATGAACCACAAAGAAAGGGATGAAAGAAACTCTGCACTGTAACCATAGTATCGATGCCTCCCTCCAGGACACAGATGGGGCTGTAGGAAGGAGGAGATTACAGTCCTCAGCCCCTTAGGGCTTTCTCTAAGCCACCTTTTTGTGGCTTTAATTCCATAAATGCAAACAATAATTACCAACCTAAGTAGATTACTCGGCACAGCTTAGAAGCTTCTGGTTCCCCCCAAAGAGTCACATTATTGACTGCTCACAGTTAATCTAAAAAAGAAAAAAAAAAAAAAAAAAAACCAGTTGCTTTCCCTGTTTGTCTTCTCTATTCTATGCCTGGATGACATTTCCACAAATTTATTGACTAAGCCATGGTTTCTGCTTGGTGTCCTCATTTTTTTTCCCCGACACTGAAATGTTCTGTTGAGAATAATTTGTTTCTGACCCAGGTCTTCAGATCTCTCTCCTCACCTCGACTGTGCACTGTCCATCCCCCTAAGCTCTGACGGGCTGCAGCGGAATTGGGCATTCTGTTTATAATTCTTCCATGGTCTGTCTAGTTTTTCAATTACTTTTCACACTCCTTTCTGTCCTTCTGCACATTGCTTCATCAATTTTGCTTCCTCTGTCAAGTTTGGACAAAGTTGTTGTTCTCACCCCAAACCTCAGCTCCCAGGTGTCAGCTAGGAAGGAGAACATGCCCCAGAAGCCTGAAGACAAAAGAAGAGTAAATTTTAAAGTATTTATAGAGTTTCTTGTTTTTAACTTTTATTGGTGATTTAATAATGATTAACAAAATTGTAAGATAACAGGGGTACAATTCCACACAGTTCCCACCACCAGAGTTTTGTTTCCCATCCCCTCCATTGGGAGCTTCCTTTTATCCCTCTGGGAGTATGGACAAAAATTCTTTATGAGGTGCAGAAGATGGGAAGTCTGGCTTCTGTAATTCTTTCTCCACTGGACATGGGTGTTAGCAGGTGTATCCATCCCCCCGCCCCCAGCCTGTTTCAGAATATATTTTCCTTTTTTCTTTTTCCAAGTTTAGTTATGGGGCCTGGTGGAGTGCACATGTTCCAAAGTTTGGTTATGTTTCTGAGCCAGTGGCAGTGCTTAGTTCTGGGATATGGTGGTGCCAACATTAAATCTGGAGCCTCAGGCATGCAAATGCTGATCCATCAGCCTCGTCACAGTTTTGGGGTTTTTTTGTTTGTTTGTTTTTGTTTTTAGTGGTTAGGGGTGAAACCAAAAGGAGAAGAAAGCACCTCTTGTAAAAGTTACATGAAAATAAAATTTTAGTCCATAAGTAAAGCTCGATTGGAATATGGCCACATGGGTTTGATTTTTGTTTTTTATTATTTTATTTATGCACTTATTTATTTTTACCTCCAGGGTTATTTCTGGGCCTCAGTATCAGTGCTACAAATTCACTGCTCCTGGTGGCTGTTTTTTTTGTTTTTTTCCAATTTATGTTGGAAAGGGCAGAGAGAAATTGAGAGAGGAGGGAGAGAGAGGGAGAGAGGCAAGCAGACACCTGCAGACCTGCTTCACCACTTGTGAAGTGACCCCCCTGCAGGTGGGGAGTCGGGGGCTCAAACCAGGATCTTTGCACAGGTCCTTGCACTTTGTACCGTGTGCGCGACCACCTCCTGGCCCCGCATGGATCTGTTTGTGCGTGGCCGTTGGGACAGATAGCATGTGGTCTCAAAGCCCCAAATATTTAACATCTGCTGCTTTATGAAGGAAGCTTGAGATAGGCCCACAGTAATCACAGGGTCCTTGGAAATGGAAGAGAGAGGGAATGTGGAGAGCAGTCTGGCTAGAAGTGGACCTACCCTATGACCCTGCACTCCCTTCCCCTGGGGATAGATCCTAAGATCTGTGTCTACCTACGTTCAAAGCAGCACAATTTGTAACAGCCAAAACTGAAAGCAAGTCAGGTGTCCAGCAACAGAGGAGTGGCTGAGTAAGTTGGGATTTCTGTTTTATGATATTTGCCAGTATCTGACACAGCTGGACCTTGGGAGTAAGAATTACTAAAGTCTACTGGGTGGAGACCAGGAGTTCTGCTAAGCATCACAGAGTGCTGGGGATTGAACCTGGGACTTTGAAGCCTCAGGCATGAGAGTCTGTTTGCATAACCATTATGCTATCTCCCCTCCGCCCATGGCAGTAGTTCTTAACTTGATAAAACCTCAGTAGACAGAGGCATTGTTGTCTAGTATATGCCAGGCAGTGGTGCATCTGGTTAAGCACACACATGACAGTGCAGAAGGACCCAGGTTCAAACCCCTGGTCCCTACCTGCAGGGGGAAAGCTTCATGAGTGGTGAAATAGGTCAAGTTCTGCTTTTTTCCCTTTTGTTCTTATTTTTCAATTTCTTTCTATGAGTCGGTTCATCCTATATTTATCCTCCTCTTTTTGGCTTATCTCGTTTAACACAGTTCTTTTCAAGCTGAGGGGACTTGAAGGACTGGTACGTTACCAGAACCTTGGAAAAATATTCCCTTCTGATTTGCCAAGACAGGGCAAGCTGGGGCCTGGACAGTGTGTCTAATCCTGTCTTCATTCCACTCCAAGACGGTGGTCTCTGCCAGGTGTCCATGGGATTGCCGGGTGCCTGGGGTCAGTGTGGGAGCTTGAAGCTCAGACTCAGTGCTCTCTTTCCAAGGCCTCCCCATGCGCCTGTGAGGAAGCTCTGGTCATTGTTCTGTCCACTTACTTTTGTGATGTATTGTTGCCTAGGAAGTGTGTTCCTTGACAATTTCACTTACGGCTCTTTTGACAAAATGGGGCTCTGGAGAACAGCATCATTAGCATTGATAAACACTTTACAATCCCGTCATGAGCAAATGGAAATGCCTAATGAAAAAGGAAAAGAAGCACTGCTGAGTAATTAAAGAGGCTGGTGGGTTCGTATTATTATTATTTTTGAGCAATTATGACTAAAAGCCCTCATCAGGCAGCACCCATTTGCTCATCCATTTTGAACTCTGTTATTAAAAGCGAAATCCCTGCTGGCATCAGCTGCTGACTGCGGTCAGGAGAGTCAGGCCAGCTTGGCTGAGCAACTGACTTGTGAGAGTGTCCTGTCTGAAGGGACTTTCTTATCCAGGTCCTCTGAGGCCACCCTTCCTCTGTCTTTCCTTCCCTTCTTCTACCACTCTCTCTTCTCTGTATTCTCCCACTCTCCCTCTTTCTTCCTAGAAGATTTTGCTTCCAGGTTAATGCTGGGCCCTCTCTGTCTGCTCTCTAACTCTTGTTGTAGAGAACACTTGGTTTGCAAAAATAAATAAAAATAAAAATGATAGAAAACTGAGTTGCAGATATAATGGATGAAAACTCAAGGACCAGAGAGGTTAAGAGACTCCCCCCAGGGGGCTGGGCAGTAGTGCAGCAAGTTAGTCACACATGGCACCAAGTACAAGGCCCAGATTAAGAGTCCCGGTTCGAGCCCCTGGCTCCCCACCTGCAAGGGGGTCACTTCCCGGGAGGTGAAACAGGTCTGCAGGTGTCTGTCTTTCTCTCCCCCTCTCTGTCTTCCCGTCCTCTCTTGATTTCTCTCTGTCCTGTCCAAGAATAACAACCACCACAAAAATAACAACAGCAACAACAAAATAGAGAAAGTGGCGTCCAGGAGCAGTGGATCCGTGGTGCAGGCACCGAGCTCCAGCGATAACCCTGGAGACAAAAATAAATAAATAAATAATTTTAAAAGACTCTCCAAAAGAACACACAGCTGCCTGAAGAGCTTAGGCTGTAGGGGAGTGGGGCAGGAAAGAGCATGAGCCCTAACTCCACTTGACGTGATTGTGATTCTCAGGGCTGCCTGGCAGTTTTTGGAAAAAGGCTTTATTCTTGTTTGTTATCCATTTCCTTATCTGTAAAGGGCAGGTGTGAGGGTAATGATCTTGGACTGACCTCATGGGGCAGTTTTTAGGCCATTCAATGAGCTCTTGTATGCAGAGCGATGTAAGTGTTCATCAAGAGGCAAGCTCCATGGCTGCAGTTCCTAATCTCCTCACCCAAGCACCTGGGTATGCAGTGAAGTCACAGGGGGAGACACAGGGTGTTTGTGACTCTCCGAGTAAATGTGCTACCATTTACTGTTCAAATACGGGACGAATGGCTCACTCCACATAGTTCACTGTCTCAACATTATATTCCACGACTTTCCCTTCATGGCATTTCTTTGTTGAAGGTGGGTTCTGAGCTGTTGTTACTGAACTTCTTCCCACCTGAAGACCCCCTAGTTTCATCTGCTCTATGCCTACCTTTGGGTTCCTGTTTATTAAACAATTTGTCCTGCTTTATATCTTACCACCTTTCAGTCATCAAGTTGCAGATAGCTACCATGACGCCATTCTAACCTCCCTGGGCAGATGACCTTACCAGTGTGTCCTGGAACCTCACTTCCCCAGAGCCCTGCCCCACTAGGGAAAGATAGAAACACACTGGGGGTATGGATCCACCAGCCAACACCCATGTCCAGTGGAGAAATGATTACAGAAGCCAGAACTCCACCCCATAAAGAATTTTAGTCCATACTCCCAGAGGGATAAAAAACAGGCAAGCTTCCAATGGAGGAGATGGGACAGGGAACTCTGGTGGTGGGAACTGTATGGACTTGTATACCTGTTACTTTACCATTTTGTTAATCACTGTTAAATCACTAATAACAATTTTTAAAAAGACAAATGCCAACAAAATCAGTGTGGAACAGGGACCTAGGGATGTCAAGTTCAAGGTTAGAAAGTTTGAACAGTACCCAAAAAGCACACATATCCCATGCTTGTGTGTCTATAGTTTTTTGTGTTGTTTTTGTGTGTTCTATATTTGTTTCCTCTTGACACAGACCTACTCAGAGAGAAAGAGACCACAGCACCAGAACATCCTGCGATACAATGGGAGCTAGTCTCAAGCCTGCATTACACATGTGACCAGGCAACACGCTCTCCAAGAGAGCTATTCTGCCAGTCCACTTCCGTTCTCTTTTTGTTTTATTGCCACCAGCTGTATGGCTGGAGCTTGGTGTCTTCAGGCTAGTGGCTCTTTTTTCCACTTCTTTTCTTTTTAATTCTATAGGGCAGGGGAACATTGAGAGATAGAGAAGGGGAGATAGAGAAGGGGTAATGCTTCACTGCTTATGAAGCTTCTCCCCTAACGGTGGGAACTGGGGGGGGGGGGGCTTGAACCTGGGGCTTTGTGCATTGTAACATGTGGCCTTAACCACCACTTAGATTCCTACACACATTTGTGCTTTTTTAACATTAAAAATCTTCCTTATTGGGAGTCGGGCTGTAGCGCAGTGGGTTAAGCGCAGGTGGCGCAAAGCGCAAGGACCGGCATAAGGATCCCGGTTCGAACCCCGGCTCCCCACCTGCAGGGGAGTCGCTTCACAGGCGGTGAAGCAGATCTGCAGGTGTCTATCTTTCTCTCCTCCTCTCTCCATTTCTCTCTGTCCTATCCAACAACGACAACAACAATAATAACTACAACAATAAAACAACAACAAGGGCAACAAAAGGGAATAAATAAATAAAATAAATATTAAAAAAATAAAAAATAAAATCTTCCTTATTACTGGATTATTTAATTTAATTTTTTAAATTATCTTTATTTATTTATTGGATAGAGACAGCCAGAAAATGAGGGGGAAGGGGAGAATAGAGAGGAAGACAGACAGAGAGACACCTGCAGCACTGCTTCACTACTTGTGAAGCTTTCCCCCTGCAGGTGGGGACTGGGGACTCTAACCTGGGTCCTTGCACATTGTAACATATGCACTCAACCAGGTGTGCCACCACCTGGCCCCTATTACTGGATTTTTAAATTTTTTTATTAGTGATTTAATAATTCACAAGATTGGAAGGTAACAGGGGTACAATTCCACACAGTTCCCACCACCAGAGTTCTGTGTCCCATCCCCTCCACTGGAATGTTCTCTATTCTTTATCCCTCTCTGGGAGTCTGGACCAAAATTCTTTTGGGGAGCAGAAGGTGGGAGTTCCAGCTTCTGTAGTTGCTTCTCCACTGAACATGGGTGTTAGCAGGTAGATCCCCCCAATGTGTTTCTATCTTTCCCTAGTGGGGCAGAGTTCTGGAGAGTCCAGGTTTCAGGGCACATTGGTGAGGTCCTCTGCTCAGGGAAGTCAGGATGGTGTCATGGTAGCACCTGCAACTTGGTGGCTGGAAGGTGGTAAGATATAAAGCAGGACAAGTTGTTTAATAAATGGGAACCCAAAGATAGGCATAGATGAAATTAGGAATCTTAGGAAGGAAAGAATCCAGGCAGTCTGTTTTAAGTATGTTCCCAGGGGCCCATGACTTGAGTAATTTTTGCCTGAGTCTGACAGCTAACATGCAGGTAGACTAAAAGTGTTGTCTGGGAAGATGGTGTCAGAGTTGAGAATAGGACTAGAAGTCTGGATTAGGGCAGAGAGTAGCTCCCAAACTTGAAGAAAGTAGAGAGACTACTTTCTGAAAAAGAAGTGGCTAAGTGTTTTAATACTTGCCTTTAGGAAGCAAATTCCTCTGCTCTGGTTTCAGCCTCCCTCACTCCCCTGCCCCTGGACCTTCTGACAGAGGGACTTTCCCTGGAGAAAAAAAAAGCCCCTAGGCCAGCAGCATCAGTGTCATAAGCTAGACATGCCCCAGCTCAACTTATATCTATCTGGCAAGGAGAAAACAGTTTTAATTTCAAATGTGCACCCTCGAGTTTTACACTGATGAAATGAGAACGAAGATGTTGTTTTTATAATGTTTATTTATTATTACTTATTTGGTTATCATAGACACAGACTGAGAGGGGAGGAGAGAGATAGCAGAGAACAAGAAGAGGGCTCAGGCTGTCATGTACCTGGTTGAATGCACTTATTGCAATGCATATACTGTTGAATGTATAACATTAATTCCCCAATAAAGAAATTTAAAAAAAAGAAAATACCAAAAAAAAAAAAAAAAAAACCAATGCATAAGGACCCAGGTTCAAGCCCCCAATCCCCTCCTGCAGGGTGGGAAAGCTTCATGAATGGTGAGACAGGGCTGCAGGTGTCTCTCTCTGTCTCTCTCCCTCTCTATCTCCTTCTTCCCTCTCTATTTCTGGCTGTCTCTATCCAATAAATAAATAAAGATTCAAAAAAAAGGAAAAAATAGGGAGGGGCAAAGGAAGAAGGAAGGAAAGGGAGAGGAGAAGGGAGGAGAGAAGAAACAAAATATTTGAGTTCCAATTCTAATCTTAGTGCTTACTAAGCCCTTCAGCCTCCCTCAAGCTGCCCCATTCCTAGAGTGAGAATAAAATAGCGCCTGACTCAGCACTTCTCAGGCTGCCAGGCTCCACCAGAGCTACCCAGGGATCTTGTTAAACCAAAGATGAGGATTCAGCTAGTCTGAGGAAGAACCCAAGATGCTGAGTTTCTTGTCACAGTGTCATGTTTCCCCATTTATTTATCTATTTATTTACTTATTGAACAGAGCACAACTCAGCTGTGACTTATGGTGGTGCTAGGAGTTGAACCAAGGACCCCTGGTGCCTCAGGCATGAGGGTCTGTTTCATAAACCACTAAGCTATCTCCCCCAGTCCTGAGCTGCTGTGTTTGTTTCTCACAAACTCCCAGATGACACTGATGCTGCTGGCCTTGGGACTTTTTTTTCTCCAGGGTTATTGCTGGGGCTCGGTGCCTACACTAGGAATCCACTGCTTCTGGCGACCATTTTTTCCATTGTTGCTGCTGTTGCTGCTGCTGCTGTTGGATAAAACAGCGAGAAATCGAGAGAGGAGGGGAAGACAGAGAGGAGGACAGAAAGACACCTGCAGACCTGCTTCACCGCTTATGAAGCGACCCTCCCCCTGTAGGTGGGGAGCCAGGGGCTCGAACCGGGATCCTTGCACCGGTGCTTGTGCTTAGCCTGCTACGCTGCCGCCTGGCCGCCGCCAGGACCATATTTTGACTAGCAAGACCTATCTCAAATGCTCCAGCCTCACTGATTTCAGATACGTTGTTGTGTTGTCATGTTGATGGGGGGGGGGGGGCAAATCCCAGAGCATGTTATATGTCATTTCACTTGAAGACTGTTAAGTGACAGCCCCCCTGTAAGTAGTGAGGAGAGGGTGGACTGCTGTGGGTCCCCCACCCCAATTCATGGCAAGTCCCCCAACGGTCTGTGGGGTGAGGCTTCTAGGATATGTGTATTCCCCTTCCTGGTGACTCAACTAACAGCTGCTTTCAGGGCATCTCTGTCTGAGGTCAGATGCATTTCTAGTTTTCTCTCTCTGTGTCTGTCTCTTTCTCTTTTCTCCCTCTCTCTCTGCCTCCAGGGTTACTGCTGCAGCTAAATTCTGGCACTACGAATCTGCTGCTGCCGGTGGCTGTTTTTTTTTTTTTTTTTTCCATTTAATTGGATAGGACAGACACAATTTGAGAGTAGAGGGGAGATAGAGAGAGACAGAGAGACACACACCTGAAGACCTGCTTCCCAGCTTGTGAAAAGCCCCTCCTGCAGATAGGGAGCCTGGTGCTTGAACCCAGATCCTTATGCAGGTCCTTGTGCTTTGTACTATGTGTGCCTAACTGGGTATGCCACTGCCCCCCTCTCTGCCCTTCTCTCTTCTCTATTATTGACTCTGTGCAGTTCTGGTGGGGTTACCCAGTCTCCAGGCTACTCATAAACTTACAGAGGCCCAGAACATTTAAAAAGGGGGTGGTCATATAGGTGTACTTTCTGTGAAGGTACACATATTGGCTTTGATGACACAGAAAAGATCAGACTGGTGTTTTCAGAGAGGCAGTCATTTTTAATAGGAACAAATGGAGGGGGTAGGATTTCCCTTTTACTTCTGCTTAGTTCCCCCCCCCCCACACACACACACACTTGATTTTCATCCACCTTGGGTGTATGAGCTGGGCCCCAAGGCCTGTCACCACCCACAAAGCCTGGATGTTGAAGCCTCCCAGCCAGCCAGGCTCTAAGCTAACATGCCCAGAACACCAGTACATGTCGCCTGTTGTATATAGCAGTTTTCCATGAGATCCACATACCCAGACATCAGAGGCCCCTGCAGGGAAAATCAGTAGGAAGCTCTCCAACTACTTATCAGACCTTTTCCATTATCCCCACCACCAGGCCTGGCTTTCTGAAGCAGTGCACCAAGTAATAGCCACTCTTGCACCCAAAGAGAGAGAGATCGAGAAAGAGAGAGAGAGAGAGAGAGACGCACACATGATTTTAAGAGCCACCTCCTTCTCTCGCTCTGGGTTTTATATGTTGTAAAAGGGACTTGCTGTGAAAGTGAAATGACCACTTACTTGTCCCGGGGCCTTTGTAATGTGTAAGCCTCTCACTTGAAGTTGAGGCTGGGGCCAAACTCAGTCTGTTGGCCTTAGAGGAATAAAAGCATCAGGCTGTGGAGAAGAGCCTCTGCAGGTAGCTGAGTTGCTTACATAGAACAAGAGCTGCGGATACCCGGCAGAATTGCAGTCTGGAGCTGTGCTAAGCCGGTCGGATTTGCAAGCCCATCTGTTCAGCCACTGTCAGACACTGGCCGCTCTGTGACACCCAGTGGGGAGATGAGACCAGCTGGTAGCCAGAGACTGTTCAGGCTTAAGGCACAAAGGAATGAGATGACTGGTGTGTGTTTCCTGTAAGTCAGTAGTCTCCAATTCCCACGTGCTTCAAAAAGGGGCCAGGGGAGGTCCATCTTAAAAACTTTAAATATGGGAGTTGGGCGGTAGCTCAGCGGGTTAAGCGCACGTGGCGCAAAGCGCAAGGACCGGTGTAAGGATCCTGGTTTGAGCCCCGGCTCCCCACCTGCAGGGCAGTCGCTTCACAGGTGGCAAAGCAAGTCTACAGGTGTCTGTCTTTCTCTCCTCCTCTCTGTTCTCCCCTCCTCTCTTCATTTCTCTCTGTCCTATCCAACAATGATGACATCAACAATAGCTACAACAACAATAAAAAAAAGGCAACAAAAAGGAAATCAATAAATAAATATTTTTTAAAAACTTTAAAAATGGGGCCAGAGGGGTCAGATGGTGATGTACCTGGCTAAGCGCTCACATTACACAGTACAAGGACTCAGGTCAATCCCCTGGTTCCCACCTGCAGAGGGGAAGCTTTATGAGCGGTGAAGCAGGGCTGTAGGTGTCTCTCTGTCTCTTCCCCTCTGTATCTCCTCTCCCCTCTCAGTTTCTCTGTGGCTCTAACCAATAATAAATAAAAAATATAAATAAATATTATGCTTTAAAATACACACACACACACACACAAACACACGACCAGGAACTAACACTCTCGAGAGATCATGTACCTCACTATGCTTGTGGCCCTGGGTTTGAGCCCTGGCACTTCACGGAGCACTGGACAAACACAAGATTACAGAGATACTCCATAAATGGTCAAACAGCACTGTGATACCCTCCTTTTCCCCCTTTCTCTTCTCTTTTCCGTCTCCCTCTCTCTTTCTCCCTAAAAAAATTAATAATAATAGTAATAAGTGGTCCAGGGAGATTGATCAGTGGTATGGTGCATGCCTGAGGCCCCAGGAGTACATCTGGAAAAAAAAAATCAAAGTTATAGATTCTCAGACCCACTAAGCACAGGGAACCAGGTGCAGGCCCCACACCCCACCTGCAGAGGCAATGCTTCACAAGTGGTGAAGCTGGGCTGCAGGACTCTCTCTATATATATGTCTCTCTCTTTCTTTCCCCCTTTCTCTCCCCCTTTCTCCTCCCCATTTTTCTTTGTCCGATCAAATAGAATGAAAATAAATAAACAAATTAAATAAAAAGGGAAAAATGGCCACCAGGAGCAGTAGATTTGTAGTGCTGGCACCAAGCCCCAGCAACTGGAGGCTAATAATAATAATAGTAATAATAATAATAATAATAATAATAGATTCTCTGGTTTATTTATTAGGTTGGAATGGGCACTTGAGGGCACTTCTTCTATTTTTTTATTATTATTTATTTATAAAAAGGAAACACTGACAAAACCATAGGATAGGAGGGGTACAACTCCATACAATTCCCACCACCAGATCTCCATATCCCATCCCCTCCCCTGATAGCTTTCCTACTCTTTAACCCTCTGGGAGTGTGGACCCAAGGTCATTGTGGGGTGCAGAAGGTGGAAGGTCTGGCTTCTGTAATTGCTTCCCCACTGACCATGGGTGTTGACAGGTCTATTCATACTCCCAGTCTGCCTCTCTCTCCCTAGTGGGGCAGGGTTCTGGGGAATTAGAGCTCCAGGACACATTGGTGGGGTCGTCTGTCCAAGGAAGTCTGGTCGGCTGCATGCTAGCGTCTGGAACCTGGTGGCTGAAAAGAGAGTTAACATACAAAGCCAAGCAAATTGTTGATTAATCATGAACCTACAGACTGGAATAGTGCAGATGAAGAGTTGGGGGGGGGGTCTCTGTTCTATAGATAGCTAGTAGGCATATTTTAGTTATATTCCAAAGGGCCTGTGGCTATACTAGCATTTTTTTTCCCTCTGAGCCTGAGATCTGATATGCAGGTGTATCCAAGTTATTGTCTGGGGAGATGATGTCATGGCTGAAAAAAGGACCAGAAAGCTGGATCCAGGAAGAGAGTAACTCCCAAATATGGGAAAGGTGTATAAATATTGTTGACTGTAAACCCCATCGATTTGTTCTGATCTGGAGCCCATATTCAGCCCATATTCAGTGAAAGGGCACTTGTTTTTTGACAAAGATAGTGAGAGAGAGAGAGAAAGAGAGAGAGGCAAGGAGGAGGGAGAGCCAGAGAGGAGAGACATCTGCAGCACTGCCCCCCCATACAGGTGACTTAGGTCTATATTCATGGTAACTCTGCAGGGTGCACTACCACCCAACTCTTGAGGAACATTTGTTTCTTTACTGTGGGGATTAATGGTTTACAGTCAGTAGTAAAATACAGTAGTTGGTACGTGTGTAACATTTCTCAGTTTCCTACACAGCGATTCAACCCCCTCTAGATCTTCCTTCACCATCATGTCCCAGGACCTGAACCTTCCCCCACCGCAGAGTCTTTTTTTTTTTATTTCTTTATTGGGGCATTAATGGTTTACAGTCAATAGTAAAATACAATAGTTTGTAATGCTTAATATTTCCCAGTTTCACATATAATAATTCAATTCCCTCTAGGTCTTCCTCTGCCATCGTGTTCCAGGACCTGAATCCTCCCCCCTGCCACCCCAGAGTCTTTGACTTTGGTGCAATACACCAACTTCAGTCCAAGTTCTGCTTTGTGTTTTCCCTTCTGATCTTGTTTTTCAACTTCTGCCTATGAGTGGGATCATCCCATATTCATCCTTCTCTTTCTGGCTGATCTCACTTCACATGATTCCTTCAAGCTCCATCCAATATGAGATGGAGAAGGTAAATTCACCATTTTTTTCTTTTCATTTGCTTTTTTTTTTTTTTTCCTCCAGGCTTATCGCTGGGGCTCAGTGCCTGAACTATGAATCCACTACTCCATTTTTTCCCATGTATGTTGCCCTTGTTGTTGTTGTTATTGTTGTTGTTGCTGTTGTTGTTGTTGGATATGACTGAGAGAAATTGAGAGAAGAGGGGAAGACAGTGAGGGGGAGAGAAAGAGAGATACCTGCAGACCTGTTTCGCCGCTTGTGAAGCGACTCCCCCTGCAGGTAGGGAGCCGGGGTCTCGAACCGGGATCCTTGAACTGGTCCCTGCACTTCACACCGTATACGCTTAAACTGCTGCGCTACCACCCGGCCCCTGAATTCACCATTTTTAATAGCTGACCACAACTTCCCAAAGTTATTTTTATGTAGGTAGTCCCCTAGCCACACTTAGAGAAACACTAGTGTATTCTTTCTATAGGGTTTGCTCAACTCGGGATTATCAAAAAGTGGAAGAAGAAATATTTTGACTGATGTAATCTGAAATGCACTTTCAGAATAGATTGTAGACAGCTGAATGTGAGAGAACATGATCATGGCTCTATTTCATTCACTCACTCATTCACTCACTCATTCACTCAATTACTAAATCATTCACTCAATCACTCATTCAATCACTCACTCAGCCAATATTCTTTGAGTACCAAGTATAGGCCAAATAGTTGTTTCAATTGTCGATTGTGTAGGCAACAAAAAGACAGAATTCTTATCTTAAAAGAGCTCATTTTCTTGTGGAAGAGATCGACAGCACTGAAGATAAACAAAAACGTGTGCAATCAGCACAGTTAAGAGTAAGAAAGTGCTAAGTACTGTAAAGAGGAACTATGGAAAGCAGAGAGGATGGCAGCTTTGCATTGAGAGGTCTGGGACAGCCTCACCGAGAAGGCAGTGACACGGGCTTAAAGGTTCAAAGAGGGAGCTTTTGCATGTCTGGAGTAAAAACAGCCTCTAGAGTAACAAGTCTCTGAGACCTCAGGGTATCCCAACATGCCAAGGGGCTGGTGGTGTAGGACCAGTCTGTCCAAGCTTAAGCTTGAAATACCATGGCTAATGGTTCCTTATTTGCTCTCAGAAGTTCACAGACCATATAATGAAACAATCATCTACTTGCTTATTTAGCTGCTGTCGAAAGGACATAGACTCCTATGAGGTATGTGACCCATGGGAGAATTGAGCACAGCATCAATGTGATTCATTAGGTTATGATAGGCTCTCTGTAGGCTGAGCTGAGAACAAACTATGTGTGGAGCAGCAAAATTAGAAGAAATGTGAGTGCTTAGGGGGCAGCTAGAATATGGCAGACAAAATAAGAGGCTGGGTGGTGGTTTACCCATTGAGGCACACATAGTGCAGAGTGCAGGAACCCATGCAAGGATCCAGGTTCAAGTCCCCACTTCCCACCTTTAGGGAGGTCGCTTCAGACGCAATGAAGCAGGTCTGCAGGTGTCTGTCTTTCTCTCTCCCTATCTTCCCATCCCCTCTCAATTTCTCTCTGTCCTATCCAAAAAGAAAGAAAGACAGAAAGAAAGAAAGAAAGAAAGAAAGAAAGAAAGAAAGAAAGACAGAAAGAAAGAAAGAAAGAAAGAAAGAGAGAGAAAAAAAGAAAGGAAGAAAGAAAGAAGGAAAAGAGGAGAAAAGCACCCAGAGAAGCAGTAGACTCATAGTGTAGACACCAGACCTCAGTGACAACACTGGAGGCAATATTAATAATAATAATAAGAGTACCCCCTCATGTCTATGTGCTGATCACTGGAATTTTTAAATATGCCACCTTATCCAGTAAAAGAGACTTTATAGTGTCTTAACCTACGCAATCACAGGAGTCCTTCTAAAAGGGTGTCAAAAAGGCCATGGTGTCAGGATAAATCAATGGGGGGAATGATGTCCCTTAAAGAAGAAGGAAAGGACCAGAAGCCAAGGAATGCAGACAGCCTCTAGAAGCTGGGGAAAAGTAAGGAGATGGGACAGAGCTGTGACAGACTCAGTCTTGAGAAGTTGGCAGGGGCCGTACACCTGACTAAGTGCACATAGTAAGAAGTTGACTGGGGAGTCAGGTGGTAGCGCAGCAGCTTAAGCACAGGTGGCGTGAAGTGCAAGGACCGGCATAAGGATCCCAGTTCGAGTCTCCCGGCTTCCCACCTGCAGGGGAGTCGCTTCACAAGCAGTGAAGCAGGTCTGCAAGTGTCTGTCTTTCTCTCCCCCTCTTGGTCTTCCCCTCCTCTTTCCATTTCTCTCTGTCCTATCCAACAATGACAACACCAATAACAACAATAATAACTACAATAAAAGGGAATAAATAAATAATTTTAAAAAGAAGTTGGCTGTCCCCCAGCAAACAAAATGCCTTAACAAATTTTAACACAGAACATCTGATATTTCTGGAAAGAAGGAAGGAGGAAGGGAGGGAGGGAGGAGAGGGGAAGGGAAGGGAGGAAGGGAGAAAGATTACTCTCTGAAGGCTGGTGATTGATTGCACATGGACAGCAGGAGTAGGAAGGGAAGGAGAGAGAGAGAGACAAACAGAATGGTGCTACTGTATTACCAGCAGGCTCCATATTTGTAGCTGCTTTAAATCCATGCAGTGGATATAAAAGGCCCATGTGACCTGCTCGGGAACCAAAGAGCTTAGGAAAGGGAGCTCAGGACTACTGTTTGGGGCTGTAGACACCACGAGTTCTTGAGTGAACCCCAGAGGGGTCTTCCAGGGAATCCAGAAACAACACTATACCCTGAGATGCCAGACTTTAGGGTGTCCGAGTTGTCAGAAAGAATGTGATGAAGGCAACAGACTGTCCTTGCAGGCAAAAAAAAAAAAAAAAGTGACTTTGAGCTCACAGCAGAGTTCCTGGTTTCAGGAATCAGTGTCTGGGAAAAGAAGGAGGTCTGGTATCTTTGCACACACACACACACACACACACACACACACACACACACACGCTGCATGCACACAGTATTGCTGTTTAAGGGACTTCTTTTTTTTTTAAATATTCCCTTTTGTTGCCCTTTTTTAATATTTATTTTATTTATTTCCTTTTGTTGCCCTTGTTTTATTGTTGTAGTCATTGTTGGATAGGACAGAGAGAAATGGAGAGAGAAGGGGAAGACAGAAAGGAGGAGAGAAAGACAGACACCTGCAGACCTGCTTCACCGCCTGTGAAGCGACTCCCCTGCAGGTGGGGAGCCGGGGTTCGAACCAGGATCCTTATGCCGGTCCATGTGCTTTGCGCCACCTGCGCTTAACCCGCTGCTCTACAGCCCAACTCCCAAGGGACTTCTTCCTAACCCCTCCTTTCCCCCTGCACTTCATATACAAAGCAGAACCCAGAGCCACCTGGTGGCTAGTAACAGAAACCAAAACAGATAGGTAAAACTAGGAAGGCTGGTTTTAAACAACAGAATGGTGCGGACTCATATTAAATCAAGAGCTTTGTCAGAGAAAAAGTTGAGGAACTGCGTTGTCCAAATATTTGAAGAACTACAAAGCTCTCGGTTTAATATGAAGAAATCCATTGAGAGGGGGCTGGGTGGTGGTTCACCCACTTAAGCGCACAGAGTACAAAGCGCAAGGACACGCACGTGCAGGGATTCAAGTTTGAACCCTCACTCCCCACCTGCAAGGGGGGAAGCTTCACATGCGGTGAAACAGGGCTACAGCTCTCTCTCTCTCTCTCTCTCTCTCATTCCCTGCCCCTCCCCTCTCAGTTTCTCTGCCCTGCCCAATAAAAAATGGAAAAAATGGCTGCCAGTAGCACTGGATTCATAGTGTCAGAACCAAGCCCCAGCAATAGCCCTGGAGGCGAAAGAAAGAAAGAAAGAAAGAAAGAAAGAAAGAAAGAAAGAAAGAAAGAAAGAAAGAAAGAAAGAAAGGAAGGAAGGAAGGAAGGAAGGGAAAGAAAGGAAGGAAGGAAGGAAGGAAGGAAGGAAGGAAGGAAGGAAGGAAGGAAGGAAGATTAAGAAATTCAAGTGATTACTTGATAGGAAAAATGAAGAACTTGAAAACAGTTACAAGGTATGAAGAACACTTTGAATCCATTCCAATCTCAAGTAGCAAGTCCAGGAAGTAGACTTACCCAAGTAGGAGAACATTAGAAATATAAGACAAAAATGACACACTATTTGATTTCACCTCTATCTTTAACTTCCTTCCTCTGCCCTTCAAGACCAGGTTCTTGATTTGAAAAGAATTCTCCTTGTGGCTAGGTGGTGGTGCACCTGGTTAAGCACACACATGACAGTGCACAAGGACACAGGTTCAAGCCTCTGGTCCCCACCTGCAGGGGGAAAGCTTCACGAGTGGTGAAGCAGAGCTGTAGGTATCTCTCTGTCTCTCTCTCTCCCTCTATCCCCCCCCATCGCCTCTCAGTTTATCTCTGTCTCTATCCAATAATAAATAAGATTAAAATAGAAAGATTTTCCCTCTAGCTGTAACTCTAAGCAGTGGTCAGCTACAATAATGCACTAGCCAGTTTCACAAATAAAGTTTTATTGGCACGCCGTCATCCTCATCTGTTTACATTTGGTCTTAGGCAGCTTTTGCTCTACAAAGCAGAGTCGAGTAATTAGACAGACACCATATGGCCCTCCAAGCCTGAAATAATTGCTATCTGGCCCTTCATAGCAAACATTTTTCGATTCTGACTGTAGAAGATGCTACATGGGTTTGACCAGCCCCTGTGACAGCATCATCTTCCCAAAACCTCGATTATCACCCTCTGTCATGACTTGATATTCAGACCTGACTCCCTGTGACCCTACCATTCTGGGCAGTGAATCAAATCAGACCAAGCAGAGGCTCTCTGAGATTTTTGAATTTAGATTTCAAAGGAGAAGTGTGGCTGGAACTGAAAAAAATGAACCTTGGCACAGAGCTGCCACTCAGGGGTATTCTGTGAATGAGTGGATCCCTCTGGGAGATGTGGCCTGGGGCTTGTCCACTTCACGGTGTCCAGGAAAAATTTTTAAAAAAGCAAAGAAGACCAGTCTGTAAGAAAAGAACCCAACAGCAGGCTGCAGGGCATAACAGACCCACAAACAGAGAGAGGGCTCCAAGGGAGAAGGCTTGGCAGAGCAGCTGGCAGTTGCCTTGTGTGTTTCTTCTCTGCTGTCTTGCAACAAATTACACCAACTTAGTGGCTTAAAGTGATAGACATGTGTTACTTTACAGCTTGCATTGGGGCAGAAGTCTGGGCATGGCTGGGCTGGGTTCTCTGGTCATAATCTCAAATTCGAACCAGATGTTTGTTTGGTTGGGTTGTACCTCTTTCTTAAATTCTGGACCCTCTTCCAAACTCATGTGCTTATAGACCGAATTCTATCCATTCCATTACAGATGTCAGAGGGAAACTCCTGTCTCTTATTTTCCTTTTTTTTTTCTCCTCCCACACACTGTTTTTAGTTTGTTTGTTTGTTTGTTTGTTGCCTCCTGGTTTATTGCTGGGGTTTGGTGCCTGCACTATGAATTCACTACTCCTGGAGGCCATTTTTTCTCATTTTTGTTGCCCTTGCTGTTGTTATTATTGTCATTATTGTCATTGCTGCCGTTGTTGGATAGGATAGAGAGAAATCGAGAGAGGAGGGGAAGACAGAGAAGGGGGGAGAAAGATAAACGCCCGCAGACCTGCTTCACTACTCACAAAGTATCCCTGCTGTGGGGAGCAGGGGCTCGAACCTGGATCCTTGCTCCAGTCCTTGTGCCTAGTATTATGCGCGCTTAACCCAGTGAGCCACCACCTGTCCCCCCTCTTTTATTTTTCCTTAAGTAACACCCAGGGCCTCACACATGTACAATTCCACCACTCCAGGGATGACTGACTCTCTCTCTCTCTCTCTCTCTCTCTCCCTCTCCTTCCCCCCTCTCCTTCTCTCTCTCTCCTTGAGTCAAGTAATTAGACAAACACCATATGGTGTCTGAGAGAGAGAGAGAGAGAGAAACAGAGACATGACAACACCACAAAACCTCTACCATCCACCATGTGATGCTTTGTCTCAAATACTAATCTCCCACATAGTGAGACAGACACTCTACCTGGTGCTGCAGTATCTGCTGACCTAGCCCTGCTCTCTTGAGGGCTGGTACCAGGGACTGCTCTGAGTTCTAAAAGCTGAAGTTCTTCATCACATGAGAGCCCCTCATGTGGATCTTGGGACCAACCCAAGCACTTATCAGGGCTCAGCTGGCAAGGTCAGGCCCACCTGGATACACTCTCTATTAACTAATTCAAAGTCAGCTGTGAAAATGCCACTAACTTGCACTTGAGAGAAGTTTTCCTTCCTTCTTTCTTTCTCTCTTTCTTTCTTTCCTCTCTCTCTCTTTCTTTCTTTCTTCCCTGCTTTCTTTGTTATTATATTAGTGATTTAATAATGATCGACAAGACTGTGAGATAAGAGGGGTACAATTCCATACAATTCCAACCACCAGAGTTCCATATCCCATCCCCTCCACTGGAAGCTTCCCTAGTCTTTACCCTCTGGGAATATGGACCAAAGATCTTTTTTTTAAAAAAAAATTTTATTTAAGAAAGGATTAATGAACAAAACCATAAGGTAGGAGGGGTACAACTCCACACAATTTCCACCACCCAATCTCCATAACCCACCCCCTCCCCTGATAGCTTTCCCATTCTCTATCCCTCTGGGAGCATGGACCCAGGGTCATTGTGGGTTGCAGAAGGTAGAAGGTCTGGCTTCTGTAATTGCTTCCCCGCTCAACATGGGCGTTGACTGGTCGTGGACCAAAGATCTTTAGGGGGTGCAGAAGGTGGGACATCTGGATTCTTTAATTGCTTCTCTACTGGACATGGGCATTGGCAGGTAGATCCATACCCCCAGCCTGTTTCTATCTTTCCCTGGTGGGGCAGGATTCTGAGGAGGTGAGACTTCGAAACACATTGGTGAGGTCATCTGTCCAGGGAAGTCAGGTTGGCATCATAGTACCATCTGCAACTTTGTGGCTGACAAGGCTCTAAGTATAGAGCAGAACAAATTGTTTAACAAATTGTTTAATCAGAAACCTAAAGCTAAGAGTATAGTAGATGAGATTTGGGAGAGGAGAGGAGTTTTCAAGGCTTGTTGAATGCTGGAACTCACAGGGCCATCCCCCAATTTCTGCTTACCATCCTTGCTTCCAGTGTGTGACTTCTGGGCCTTGGCACTGGTGTGACAGGGGCTGGCTTCTCTCCCTCAAGTCCTACCAAACATACCCCATTCAGCATGATAAATGAACACTTACATTTGAGCCGGCCCTCGTGGCTGGCAGTTAATAGACCCTGGCGAAAATGGGGTTGGAATGGGAATCCCAAGGCTTCTCTACAATTGGAGCCTCACTTGCGTGGTGTGTGTGTGTGTGTGTGTGTGTGTGTGTGTGTGCGTGCGCGCGCGCGCAGAGAGAGCTTCCCTCCTCAGCAGCAGAGCAGAGGAAGCAATCACAGCACTGTGCTTTCAGAGGCGCCTGTGGGCCCCCGGCACAGATGACACAGCACTGCCATGCACCCTGGCTGCCGCCCCAGCGTTCAGTCTTAATGTGTTGACATTGGCAGCTCTTGCGTATCTTGTCATGCCAATAAGGTAATTGAAACAGAATTGTCTCCAAGTGTCCAATTAATCAACAAATAAATCATAAACCTGTGGCTATTCATTCAGAGCAGCAAAGAGGCTTCTCCCTGGCTTCCTGACCACTACAGTTGATTAGAATCTTTGCTTGTCTCTCATGAGCTTGAGGAGAAGAAAATGAAGGTGGGGCAGCTAGCTTTTAGGGCATTTTTAGAGTACAGAAATTGAGTTTTATTTACTTGTTTATTTATTTATTTTTGGTCTCTGAAGTGTCACACATGGGCAATTCCATAGCTCCAAGCTTTTCAGGTAGGTAGGTAGGTAGGTAGATAGAGCATAGATAGCATAATGGTTATGCAAAGAGACTCTCATGTGTGAGGCTCTGAAGTCCCAGATTCTATAGCCCACACCACCAAGCTAGAGCTTGAGCAGTACTCTGATAATAATAATAATAATAATAATAGACAGACTGACAGAGCACAGTATCAAACATCCCTCGGTGGTATAGTGTGGGTTACTTTCCAATTCAGACTCCATTGATCTCTCTTTCTGATGACAAAGACTTCTTGGACTATGTTGAATAGAAATGGTGAGATCAGGTGTCCTTGCCTAGTTCCTGATTTTAGGAGGAAAGTATTCGATTTTTCTCTGTTGAGTAGGATGTTAGCCATGAGTCTGTCATATAGAGCCATGATTATGTGGAGGATTTGTTCTTCTACTCCCAATTTCTTGAGGGCCTTTACCATGAATGGGTGTTGGACCTTGTCAAATGCTTTTCTCTGCACCAATTGATACAAATCTTGCAATGTTTAGCTGCCTTTTGTTGATATGGTGGATTATACAGGTTGACTTTCTAGTGTTGAACCATCCCTTTTCCCCAGGGATGAATCCCACTTGATCTTGATAGATTATTCTCTTAATACATTGTTGGATTTGATTAGCCAAGATTTTGTTGAGGATCTTTGCATCAATGTTCATCGGGGATATGGGCCTATAGTTTTCTTTTGTTGTGGAGTCCTTTCCTGCTTTGTTACTCTCGTAGAATGTGTTTGGGAGTGTTCCCTCTTTTCTGGAAGAGTTTGAAGAGAATGGGTGTTAATTCATCTTTGAATGTTTTATAGAATTCATTAGTATAGCCATCTGGATCCTGCCTTTTGTTTTTGGGGAGGCTTTTGATTACTGTTTCATTTCTATGCTAGTGATTGGCCTGTTAATTTTTTATACCACTATGCTAGTGATTGGCCTGTTAATTTTTTATACCAGTAATTTATTATTATTATTTATTTACAAAAAGGAAACACTGACAAAACCATAGGATAAGAGGGGTACAACTCCACACAATTCCCACCACCAGAACTCTATATCACATCCCCTCCCTTGATAGATTTCCTATTCTTTAATCCTCTGGGAGTGTGGACCCAAGGTCACTGTGGGATGCAGAAGGTGGAAGGTCTGGCTTCTGTAATTGCTTCCCCACTGAACATGGGCATTGACAGGTCGATCCATACTCCCAGCCTGTCTCTCTCTTTCCCTCGTGGGATGGGGTTCTGGGGAATCAGAGCTCCAGGACACATTGGTGGGGTCATCTGTCTAAGGAAGTCTGGTTGGCATCATGCTAGCATCTGGAACCTGGTGGTTGAATAGAGAGTTAACATATAAAGCAAAGTAAGTTGTTGACTATAATCATGAACCTAAAGACCTAAAGACTGGAGTAGTGCAGATGAAGAGTTGGGGGATCTCCATTCTGTAGAGAGCTAGTAAGAATATTTTAGTTATATTCCAAAGGGCCTGTGGCTATACTAGTTTTTTTTTTTCCCTGAGCCTGAAATCTGATATGCAGGTGAATCCTAGTTATTGTCTGGGGAAATGGTGTCATGGCTGGAAAAAGGACCAGAAAACTGGATCAGGGAAGAGAGTAGCTCCCAAATAAGGGAAGGGTGTATAAATGTTGTTGACTGTAAACCCCATCAATATGATCTCATCTAGGGCACATATTCAGCTTAGGAGCCTATGTGACATCTGCATCCCTGTAGATCTGAGCTCACCTTCTGTGGCCATGAATAGGGACATTCCAAGCTGCCCCAGTTTCAGGACCCATCTTCCTCAGGTGTAGCATAGAGGATGTTGTCCAGTCTCCCTTCAGAGAATGGAACATTCTCTACCATTGTTGATCCAAGTTGAGGGCAAGGTCCTATGGGGGTCCAAAAAGGAGTCTGTTTTGTTGTTCCTGATATAGATTACTGGTAACAATGGAGAGGGGAATTTATTTGAGGTCTAGGCCCATCATGTCTGTTTGGGAATCTCAGGACTCCCTGACTAGGGCCCCAGCTGATGGGGTGGCCTGATAGTGACTAAAGAGTCATTGTTAAAGTATGCCAGTCTCTTGCCCTTATTCAGCTTTTGCAGTCCTTGCTTTGATAAGAATAACTTGGAAGTGAGTGAGGGAAGTATAATAGGAAATAGGTGAGGAGGGTATCTAAGTCTAAGTAGATACTATTTCACTATGAACTTCATACTGACTCACTGTAGACTATTGTGTACTTTTGCTTTCAGGTATATATTTTGCCCTAATTTATGGATACATGTGAACATAGGCCCTATCTCATGGGAGATCGTCTATATCTAAGTTTTGGGACTTTGTTAGAAAGTGAACCACCTGGAATGGAATTAGAGAATCCTTTGAAAGGAAAGGTCTCACCTGAGTAATGAGGCTGAAGGGTTGGCATTCCATGCCTGACATCTCTGGACACAGTCTGAAATGAAGCATGCCAAGGTGGTACTCGTTGCATTGATTAGGTTGGGATCAGCAGATGCGCTATCATTTGGTATGAATTGAGAGAAGCATGCAGGAAAGTGAGCCCCACTCTAGAGGTTCCAGGACTGGGGAAATATAGGCTCTACAGAGGAAGTGGGAGGTTCCTGCTGTCTTAGGGCTTAAGAAGGCAATAGATAGTTACTGCTCTAATCATATTATTTGGCAATTGGGTTAACTTTGAAAAATCCCTGTTAGGATTTGCTGTATCATACACAACATCATCATAATTTATGTCCTTTGATATTATTTGCATATAGTTGTGCCACCAGTTGCTTCTGTTCTCCCTGGTCTAAGCTTTTAAGAAAGTCAATATATTAAAGACTCAGTCTGTGGTCTTAAACATTAAAAAGTTTGAGACATTCAATCAGTTTCCCCTCTCGTATTAATTAAATAATGATTTATATGACAACAAATTAATAGGAGTGTAAATAAACACCATTCCCACCACCAAAATACTGTGTCCCATCCCACTCACCCACCCCCATATCCACCCCCATCCCTGCCTCCCCAGGAAGCCGAATATCCGCCCTCACCCTCACCCCAGGATTTTTACTTTGGTGCCCTACTCCAGATTTAGTCAAATCCTGCTTTTAGTTTCCCTTTCAGATCTTCTTACTCAACTTCTGTTGATGAGTGGGATCATCCCATACTCATCTTTATCTTTCTGACTTAGCTTATTAACATAATTTCTTCTAGCTCCATCCAAGATGGGTCTGAGAAGGTGGGTTCATTGTTCTTAATAGCTCCATAGTATTCATTGTTTATATATACCACAGCTTTCTCAGCCACTCATCTGTTGTTGGGCACCTGGATTGCTTCCAGATTTTAGCTATTACAAATTGTGCTGCTATGAACATAGGCGGACACATATCTTTTTGGTTGCGTGTTATGGAGTCCTGGGAGTATATCCACAAGGAGAGGAATTACTGGGTTGTATAGAAGGTCCATGTCTAGCCTTGTGAGAGTTCTCCAGACTGCTCCCCACAGAGTCTGGTCCAATTTACATCCCCACCAGCAGTGCAGAAGGGTTCCTTTGTCCCCACAGCCTCTCCAGCATTTGTTGCTGCTGTCCTTTTTGGTGTATGCCATCCTCACAGGGGTGAGGTGGTATCTCAATGTTGTCTTTATTTGCATTTCTCTGACAGTGACCTGGAGCAATTTTTCATGTATTTGTTAGCCTTTTGTATCTCTTCTGTAGTGAAAATTCTGTTCATATCCTCTGCCCATTTTTGGATGGGGTCATTTGCTTTTTTGTTGCTAAGTTTGTTGAGCTCTTTGTATATTTTGGTGATTAGTCTCTTGTCTGATGTATGGCACGTGAAGATCTTCTTCCATTCTGTGAGGGGGTCTCCTTGTTTGTGTGATAGTTTCTTTGGCTGTGCAGAAGCTTTTCAATTTGATGTAGTCCCATTGATTTGTTTCAGCTTAAGTCTTCCTTAACTGGGTGCACCACTACCTAGCACTCTGCAAATGGATTTTTCAAACCAAATCAGTGAGAACCACTCTCTGTTCTATTTGATGTCAGCTGGATTTTCCACTACATGGAGGCTAAGAACCCCGATTTCCCTTGTGTCCAGCAAACGGCTTTGCACAGGGTAGGTTGGCCAGCTCCTATCAATTAAAAAATGAGCTTCCAGAAAGGGACAATGGGCAACATGTGGACCACGGGAACAGCAGCCAAGAGCTTCATTTACTTGTCTAAGTACATGATGACTGTAAGACTGTACTTGTCTAAGCGAAGCTCAAAGGAGATGTTGTTGGTTTCACTTCTAGTGGCAATAATTCTAATGACAATTAAGACCTCCCTCTCCACTCCTCCCTTGTATGTAACCATAACCACTATTTCTCCGCCATCTAATCCAACAACATTAGAGAAATGAACCCATTCCAAGTTTATGGCCTTGAGAAATGGTGGATCCCAGTGCTAAGCATTTTGCCATCTCCAAAAGTCACTCAATGGTGAGATTAAAAAAGCCTCCTTTCAGTTTTATTATGACTATTAGTAACTGTTAATTAGTGTGTTGCAGGAGCAGAAATCACTTCCCCCATTCACAGAGTGCTAATTACTCTTGGCTTTGCTACCAGCAGAGAGGGGGGGTTGCTATTGTTCTGGGGGAGTCTTTATTTACTTTATTGTACTGTCATGCCTATCTATTTTAAGCTTCTCTCTGTGTCCTATCAAATAAAAAGAAAGAAAAAGAAGGGGCAGGGGGATCGCCACTGGGAGTGGTGGACTCATGCAGGCAATGAGCCCAACAATAATCCTGGTGGCAAACTAACAAACAAAAAACAAAAAAGGAAAAGAAAGAAAACTTAATTATCTCTTGATTCTCACACCAAGTTCAGCATCTTTATTCAAAGATGTGGGAGTTGGAGAGAGAGAAAGGACTATAGACATGGATTGAATCATTTGGCACGTTACTGAGTGACTGAGAAGATGGGAGACCCTTCAACAAGAGTTGTAGGAGAGATAAAGACTTGGGGCTGGGGAGATGGCATAGAGTTGCTCTACAGACTTTAATGCCTGAGGTCCAGAGGTTTCAAGTTAACCACAGACAACAACAAATTGGCAATATTCTTTAGAACATCAGGAAAGGCTGAGACTTTCCTGCAGGCAAGAGAAGCCAGAAAGTCTAGCAGAAGGAGGCAGCACTGAGTATCAGAAAGACTTGGCCAGGAAAAGTGGATGCAGGTAGAGGCTGGAGGCAGGGACAGGGAAGGCAGACATAGAGTGGAGAACAGTGAAGAAAGTAGCTCTTGCCAGTACTCAAATAATTTGGGGTGAGCTTTCCTTCCTTCCTTCCTTCCTTCCTTCCTTCCTTCCTTCCTTCCTTCCTTCCTTCTTTGCCTGCATAGTTATCACTGGAACACAATTCCTATAGACAAGTCCACCATTCCTTGAGGACTTTTTTTCAATTTTCTTTCTGTTAGAGGGTGAGACAGAGAGAAGATAGGTGATCAATAGATAGATTGATAGATAGATAGATAGATAGATGACAGATAGATAAATAGATAGATAGATAGATAGATAGATAGATAGATAGATAGATAGAGAAGGAGAGATAGGGGGATGGAGTGACACACCCAGTTAAGCACAAGGACCCATGCAAGAATCTGGGTTTAAGCCTCTGCTCCCCACCTGCAGGGAGGGGAGTTTCACCAGCGATGAAGCAGGTCTGCAGGTGTCTCTATGTCTCTCTCCCTCCTCTCTCAATTTCTCTCTGTCCTATCCAATAAAATGGAATAAAGTGATCACCAGGAGTGGTAGATTTGTAGTGCTGGCCCCGAGCCTGAGCAATAATCCTGGAGGTTAAAGAAAGTGAGAGAAAGAGCGGTGGGGTGAGGGGTGGGGGGACCTGCAGTTCGACTCCACCATTGTGAAGCTTTCCACTTGCAGGTGGAGACCATGGGGCTTAAACTTTGTATTTTGTAGCATGTACACTGTACCAAATGGGTCGCTGTCAGTGGTTTTTCTTTTTTTTTTTTAAAAAAATCTCTGCCACCAAGACTATCTTGGGGACCCTGTGCCTTCCTGATTACATAGCTTCTGGCAGACTCCACCTCCTCTGCCTCATCCTCTTCCTTTTTTTTTTTTTCTTGTACATTAGAGGGTGAGATAGATAGAGGAGGGTGACAGACACCATAACACTGCTGCATGGTTAGTGAAGGCTTCCCTGTGCAGACATGTCCATGTGGTGGCCAGTGGCTCCACCTGGGAGTCACCTGCTGGCCTGTTAGGGGTCTCTCAGCACCAGAGGTCACTTTTCAGAGACGCTGACGACCTTAAGTCCATTCACAATGTTGTACAGTCATTACCACGATCCCTTTTCCCAAATGTTCTACATGTCCACCCCCCCAACAGACTCTGCACTCATTCAATTATAGCTCCATTCCTGCCCCTCCTCTCAGTTTAAGCCATCCTGAGTCTACACTCTAGCTCCCTCAAGTTGCTCGTTCTAAACACCTTGTATATTAGGGTCAGACAACAGATGTTCTTTGCATCTGGCTTATCTCATTTAGGTTTATCCATGCTGTACCATACATCTGAATGTCCTTGGTTTTTTCAGACTGAATAATATTCCACTGCATGTACATACATGCCACATTTTGTCTATCCATTCTTGTGTTGATGGACACTGGGGTTGCTGCAACGTTTTTTGTCTGTTGTGAAGGTGCCTTGAGGAATGTAAATGCTCAAGCACCTGTTTGAGTCCCTGAGTTCAGTTCTTTGGGACAGATGCTGAGGAATAGAATTGCAGGATCATAGGATAATTCTACATCTAACTTCTAGAGAGGCTGCCAAACTGTTTTCCACAGCAGCTCCATCAATTTAAATCCTCACCAACCATGCACAAGTATTCCTGTTGTCTGTATCCTTGCCAACACTTGATATCGTTTCTCTCTCCCTCTCCCTCTCTCTCTCTCTCTTCTCTTCTCTCTCTCTCTATGCACAAGTATTCTTGTTTTCTATATCCTTGACAACACTTGATATAGTCTCTCTCCCTCTCTCTCCCTCTGCCTCTCTCTCTCTCCATCTCTCTCTGTCTCTCCCTCTCTCTCTCTCTCTCCCTCTCCCTCTCTCCCCCTCTCTCCCTCTCGCTCTCTCTCTCCCTCTCTCTCTCTCTCCCTCTCTCTCCCTCTCTCTCCCTCTGCCTCTCTCTCTCTCCCTCTCTCTCCCTCTCTCTCCCTCTGCCTCTCTCTCTCTCCCTCTCTCTCCCTCTCTCTCTCTCTCTCCCTCTCTCTCTCCCTCTCCCTCTCTCTCCCTCTCCTTCTCCCTCTCTCCCTCTCGCTCTCTCTCTCCCTCTCGCTCTCTCCCTCTCGCTCTCTCTCTCCCTCTCTCTCCCTCTTTCTCTCCCTCTCCCTCTCTCTTTCCCTCTCTCCCTCTCTCTCTCCCTCTCGCTCTTCTCTCCCTCTCTCTCCTTCTCCCTCTCTCTCTCCCTCTTGCTCTTCTCTCCCTCTCTCTCCTTCTCCCTCTCTCTCTCCCTCTGCCTCTCTCTCTCCCTCTCCCTCTCTCTCTCCCTCTCCCTCTCTCTCTCTCCCTCTCTCTCCCTCTCTCTCTCTCTCTCTCTCTCTCTCTCTCTCTCTCCCTCTCCCCCCCCTCCAGCAATAGTCATCCATAGGAAATGAATGTAAGGTGTTAGACTGGGGCCTGCTCCAGCAGTGTCTTCTTTGTTTTAAGAGCCACCCTCCTGTGTTCCTGGTTTTCAGTTCCTGGTATTTGTTTTCACTTTTGTTTTTCTTCCTCTTGAATCACATAGTGGTGAGATGCCTGTGGAGGTGCCTTGAAGAAGCTAAGTTTGGAGCAGTCGTTTAACTGAATTGAAAATGGATTCATCCTTCATCCTTTGGCCACTCTTTTGTGGGACTTGGAAACAGTTTATCAGCTTCTGCCCAGTTCCTTTCTATCAAAGAGACACAGAGCTTCATGGGGGGGGGGGGTACAGGGGGGGGGAGAAAGCCCACTTTTTTCTCAGTCACTCTGACAGGTTTCAGTTGACAGGAATCCAAGCAGCAGCTCAGCTCAGGAATGAGACAACCACCACCCCCAATTTAACCGAAGAGATGATGCCTACCTTTGGGAAGGCGTTCTCAGGGACTTTGTTTCAGCAAAACAGAAGATTGGGATAACCCAAAGTGAACCAGAGAGGATGGTCACAGTGGATCACTCTTTATCACAGTCTTTATCACAGTGAACTTCTTAGTAGACTGTTGCCACACTGAATATATGAATACCACTGCTCTTCTTTTTTTTTTTGCTTCCAGGGTTATGGATACAAATCCACTGCTTGTACCACTTCAGGTTTTAAATTGGTAACCTGATTGAATTTTAATAGTGGGCTTAAAATGTTAATACATTTCTAACAATGACTGTTTCTCTGCAATACTAAATCACCTAAACTCTTAGACTAGAGAGATCAGAAGCAAGTGGTTGTGTCACTATATAAGATACAGTCATATCTAAATAGCATAAAGAACATAAATTATGGTGAGGTCTTGTATGATACAGCAATTCCTAACCATGGGATTTTCAAAGTCAACCAAGTTCCCAAATAACTTGGTTACAATAATAACTATCTATTGCCTTCTTAAACTCCAAGACAGCAGAAACCTTCCCCATTCTCTATAATACCCATATTTCTCCCACTCCTGGAACTTCTGATTCCCTATTCTTTATACTACTCTGGGAATATGGACCGAGGTGCAGAAAGTGGAAGGTCTGGCTTCTGTAATTGCTTTTCCACTGGACATGGGCATTGGCAGGTAAACCCAATCCCTCAGCCTATTTCTGTCTTTCCCTAGAGGAGCAGGGCTCTGGAGAAGTGGGTTTCAGGAACACATTGGTGAGAATGTTTGCCCAGGGAAGTCAGAATGGAATCATAGTAGCACCTACAACTTGGTGGCTGAAAGAAGGTAATATATAAAAACAGGTCAAATTGTTTAATAAACAGGAATCCAAAGGTAGCAAGAAAACAGATGAAATTAGGGGGTCTTTGAGTGGGAAGAAGCTAGGAAGACTAATTAGGAATGTACCAAGGTGCCCATGACTTTAGTAATTTTTGCCTGAGCCTGATAGTTAGCATGCAGGTGGACTGAAAGCCTTGTCTGAGAAGATGGTGTCAGAGTTGAGAATGGAGCTTATGTGTCTTGTTTCTGTTTTTCATTTCTTTCTTTTTTCTCTTTTATTTTTTTAACCACTATAGTTATTGGTTTAGTGCTACAAATCCATGGCTCATGGCGACCACCTTTTTTTTTTTCTATTTTGTTTTTATTTGACAGGAAAGAGAGAAATTGAGAGTTACAGGAGGATAGAGAAGGAGAAAGAAAGAGGGACACCTGCAGACCTGCTTCATCGCTCCTGAAGTGTCTTCCTTGCAGATGGATAGCAGAAATGGGGACCAAGATCCTTGCATGTGATACTGTGTGCTCTTAACTGAGTGCACCACCACCACCTGGCCTTTCTTCCTCTCTTTCTTTCTCTCTTTCTTTCTCTCTCTCTTTCTTTCTTTCTTTCTCCGTTTCTTTCTTTTCTTCTTTTCCTTTTTTAAGGAAGAAGGGAAACAGCACTTCTGGGAAGTTATATAATCTCTAAAAGTAACTCACATTCATTAAGAGAAAGATTCCTACAAGCTGCAGAGAAGGAAATGAGATGAGATGCAAGCTCCTGATTTGCATAACGCCTGGAGTTTGCTCTGTCTGTCTGTCTGTCTGTCTGCCACTTGCAGCACACAGTCTGGGATGGGGGATGCAGGGACAGCTCCTTCCTGGCCTCTGTGCTCCCTGTGCCCAGGGCTCTACAGGACCCTTTAATAATCACTCAAGTGGCATTTAGCTTTTCATCCAGAGCAGGGAGGAGAGTACTGTCTAAATGGGGTAAATTGCCAAGGACTGCAGCCATTCAGAAAAAAGCTGGAAAATCTGCCTACATACCTGTTGACTGAGCAAAAGCCTTCAAGGCTTCCAGACACCCCACTGTCTGCAGAGGAAGTCGGCTGCACAGCTGACCTGTTTTCTGGGTTGTCCTAAAGACCCCCTGAACTTGAGAGGCCTTGTGCACTGTGTGGGCAAAGGGGGATTGAGCACCAAGAGAGGAGGCCCCCCGTGTCTGCCCGGCTCAGTGCCTCCTGCTGAAGCTTCATGCCCTAAATACACTGTCCCCCACCCACTCCACAAATATGGAGTTAAATCCATAGACCCCAGTGTGCAGACATATGGGGGTGGGAGCTGTGACAGGCAACTGAGCTTAGAGAACCCATAGAAGAAACCCACAGGATGAGAAAAGGGTTCTCATCCAAATCTAACAGTGCTGCCTCCCTCCTGTCAGGCTTCCTGCCTCCAGAACTGTGAGAAATACTAGTCTCAGGCCAGAGAGATAGCTCACCTGGGAAGATGACATTTTTGTCCTGCATACAACCCAGGATTAAGCCTGGTCCCCACACTGGAGGTGGTTTTGGTGATACCAAAGCATATTCTCTCTCTCTCTCTCTCTCTCTCTCTCTCTCTCTCTCTCTCCAAAGAGGTAGAAAAGAAGAGACAGGGGGCCAGGCTGTGGCGCACCTGGTTAAGCACACATATTGCAGTGCACAAAAACCCAAGTTCAAGCCCCTGGTCCCCACCTGCAGGGGAAAGCTTCATGAGTGGTGAAACAAGGCTGAATGTCTCTCTTTCTCTCTCTCTCCCTCTTCCATCTCTGTTTCTATCCAATAAATAAATGTTTTTAAAAGAAAGGAAGGAAGAGAGAGAGAGAGAGAGAGAGAGAGAGAGAGAGAAAGACAGAGACATAGAGAAAGAGACTACAGTGCTGAAGAAACTTCCTTCATTGTGGAGGGGGCTACACTTGAGCCTGGATTGTGCACATGGCAAAACATGGCACCAGCCAAGTGGACTATTTTACCAGCCCTGTCTCTCTCTTTCTATCTGATGTCAGCCTAGAGCAGTGAAGCCTACTGACAATTAAAATACAAACATAAATAAATGTATTAGTCTCCAGTAGTTTGTAACAGTCCCCGTGAACTAAGACACCACTCTTCATCCGCATAACAAACTCTCATGATGAAAAAAAAAAAAAAAAACAGTTTACCCCAATCAGTCTGAATTTGAACCCAGGTCTTCCTGGTGCTAGAGTCTAGAGTCTATGGTTTTCAGTATCTGAACCAGAGTCTCTTTCTCTCAGATTAGACCTGTTTACTCACCTCCTAGTTTAGTCTGTCCCTCAGGCTCTGTCTGCCTGATTTCGTCTTCATTCTGAGGAAAGTAGATACTTACTCCAGAGCTACAGAAAACAAGCTTGGGGGGCAGGGCTGAGCACATGCATTACAATGCACGAGGGCCCAGGTCAAGCCCCCAGTCCCCACCTGCAGAGGGAAAGCTTCACGAGTGGTGGAGGAGGGCTACTGCACCCTTACTATCTCCTTCCTCTCTCTCAGTTTCTCTCTGCCTTTATCCGAAATAAATAAATAATATAATATAATATAATATGATATAATATAATATATTTTACCCTTTTAAAATTTTTATTTATTAAAAGGAAACACTGACAAAAACCATAGGATAAGAGAGGTACAACTTCGCACAATTTCCACCAACAGAACTCCATATCACATCCCCTCTCCTGATAGCTTTCCTATTCTTTGTCCCTCTGGGAGCATGGACCCAGGGTCATTGTGGGATGCAGAAGGTGGAAGGTCTGGCTTCTGTAATTACTTCCCCGATGAACATGGGCATTAGCAGGTCGATCCATAATCTCAGCCTGTCTCTCTCTTTCCCTAGTGGGGCAGGGATCAGGGGAATCAGAGCTCTAGGACACATTGGTAGGGTTGTCTGTCCAGGGAAGTCTGGTTGGCATCATGATAGCATCTGGAACCTGGTGGCTGAAAGAAGAGTTAACATATAAAGCCAAACAAATTGTTGGCTAATCATGAACCTAGAGGCTAGAATATTGCAGATGAAGATATGAGGTCTCCATTTTGTAGATAGTTAGTAGGCCTATTTTAGTTATATTCTAAAGGGTCCATGACTATACCAGTTTTTTTTTTCCCTGAGCCTGACATCTGATATACAGATGGATCCAATTTATTGCCTGGGGAGATGATGTCATGTCAAAAAGGACCAGAAAGTTGGATCAGGGAAGGGAGAAGCTCCCAAATACGGGAAAGGTGTATAAATATTGTTTGTAAACCCCATTGACTTGATCTGATCTGGGGCCCATATTCAGCTTAGGAGCCTATGTGACCTCTGCATCCCTGTAGATCTGAGTTCACATTCTGTGGTCATGAGTAGGAATGATCCAAGCTGCCCCAATTTCAGAACCCATCTTCCTCACATGGAAGATAGAGTATGTTGTTCAGCCTCCCTTTGGAGGATGAAACATTCTCTACCATTGTTGATCCACATTGAAGTCAAGGTCCTATGGGGGCCCACGATGGGAATATTGACAAGACTGTAGTATAAGAGGGGTACATTTACACCCCCTGAACTCTGTATCCCATCCCCTTCCCTGGTAGCCTCCCTATTCTTTATCCCTCTGGGAGTATGGACCCAGGGTCATTATGGGGTGCAGAAGGTGGAAGGTCTGGCTTCTGCAAATACTTCCCCACTGAACATGGGCATTGGCAGATTGATCCATACTCCCAACCTGTCTCTCTGTTTCCCTAGTGGGGCAGGGATCTGGGGAGGTGGGGGTTCCAGGACACGTTGATGGGGTCATCTGCCTGAAGTCAGGTTGGTATCATGAAAGCATCTGGAACCTGGTGACTGAAAAAAAAAGTTAAAATAGAAAGCAGAACAAATTGTTGACTAATCATGAACTTAAAGGCAAGAATATTGTGGATGGAGATTTGGGGTCTCTGTTTTGGAAAAAGCTAGTAGGTCTATTTTAGGTATATTGCAGAGGTCCTATGCCTTTACTAGTTTTTGCCTGAGCCTGACAGCTAATATGATGGTGTACCCAAGTTATTGTCTGGGGAGATGGTGTCATAGTTGGTTAAAAGGACTAGAAAGCTGGATCAAGGAAAAGAGTAGTTCCCAATTATGGGCAAGGTGTATAAATATTGTTGACTGTAAAAACCCCACCAGTTTGATCTGGGGCCCATAGTCAGCACAGGAGCCTATGTAACCTCTGCATCCCTGTAGGTCTGAGCTGGCATTCTGTGGTCACGGCTAGGAACATTCCTGGCTGCATGAATTTCAGGACCCATCTTCCTCAGGTGATAGGTAGAGTATGTTGTTCAACCTTCCTTCAGAAAATGGAACATTCCCTACCATTGTTGATCCACATTGAGGTCAGTGTCCTATGGGGCCCCACAGAGGGGTCCATTGTGTTGTTCCTGATGGAGATAACCAGTGACAGTGGAGAGAGGGATCTGTTTGTGGTCTGGGCCTATCATGTCTGTGTGGGAATCCCAGGACTCCCTGACTAGAGCCCCAGCTGATAGGGTGGCCTGGTAGTGACTAAAGAGTCATCCTTAATGTATGCTAGTCTCTTGCCCTTATTCAGCTTTTCTAGTCCTTACTGTGTCTGACAAGGTGAGCTTTGGAGTGACTGGGAGACATGTAATAGGAGGTAGGTGAGGAGGGTATCTAGGTCTAAGTAGAAACTGACTCATTAGGTGTCTTTTTAGGTCTTTCTACTTGCTTGCTTCCTTCATTGACTCACTGAAAACTATTGTGCATTTTTACTTTAAGGTATATATTTCCCCTAACTTATGGATACATGTACATATGCCCTATATCATGGGCCCAATAATATATTTAAAAAATATATTTTAACTTCGAAAGAAAAGAAAAGGGAAGGGAAGGGAAAGAAAGGGAAGGAAAGGAAAGGGGAGGGAAGGGAAGGGAAGGGAAGGGAAGGGAAGGGAAGGGAAGGGAAGGGAAGGGAAGGGAAGGGAAGGGAAGGGAAGGGAAGGGAAGGGAAGGGAAGGGGAAGGGGAAGAGAGGGAAGGGAAAGAAAGGGAAAATAAAGGACAGAGAAGGGAAGGGAGGAGAGGGGAGGGGACGGGAGGGGAGGGGAGGGAAGGAAGGAAGGGAAGGGAAGGGAAGGGAAGGGAAGGGAAGGGAAGGGAAGGGAAGGGAAGGGAAGGGAAGGGAAGGGAAGCAAAAGGAAGGGAAGGGAAGGGAAGGGAAGGGAAGGGAAGGGAAGGGAAGGGAAGGGAAGGGAAGGGAAGGGAAGGGAAGGGAAGCAAAAGGAAGGGAAGAAAGCAGGCTTTCCTCTCCTGTTCACCCCTTTAAAAAATGACATAGTGGGGGTTGTATTGTTAAATGGGAATCTGGGGAATGTTATGCATGTACAAACTATTGTATTGACTGTTGAATGTAAAACATTAATTCCCCAATAAAGAAATAAATTATTTAAAAAAATAATAATAATAATAAAAATGTCTTCAGCCTGACTTGAGGCCCTAGTCAGTGTAGTTACTAATGCAGCATATTGAGGGAGAGGCTTCTCAACTGGCCCTTCCTGTATCTGCCGGCATATGTAGTCATGACATTGTATCCATTTAGTTTTCCTTAAAATACAATGTGTTTGGTGGTCTGGGAGGTGGTGCAGTGGATAAGACATTGTAGTCTCAAGTCTGGGGTCCTGAATTCAGTCCCCAGCAGCACATGTACCAGAGTGAATGTCTTGTTCTTTCTGTCTCTTTCCTATCTTCTTCATGGATGAATAAATAAAATCTTTAAAAAAAAATACACTGCAGTCAACCATGAGTGGAGCAGGAAGACATCCATGGGGCCATCCACAAACAGCCCCACCGCATCCCACCACCACCATCACCAAAGTCTGAAAGGAAGCCTTCTTTATGTCAATGGCCTCTTTTCATTTCCTTCTACCTCTCCAAGCTTTTGCATGGTGAATCATATAGGTTTTGAATGTCTTCTTCTCAAGGAGTTTGCTAAAATAACAATTAATCTCTTTATCATAGCTGGCTTGGCCACATTTCAGTGCTGAAAGGAATAAAACAAACAAAACAACAAAACCTTTGTCTTTCTGCCAGCAGATGACTCAGAGACAGGCTTGTCATTCTGCAGACATTTCTGGTTGAGTGTGCTTTTACCTTTTCCTCTAAGCTCCCAGGTCTTGGATATTCTGTTGCAAGAGGGAGAAATTGGTCACACCTCCAGAGTGCCAAGGCATTGTGAAACTCACTTTAGAATCCCTAGGCAGAAACTTGGAAATTTACAGAGAAAGGGTTTTAAGGCCAGAGATACTGCTCTGATGACTTACACCTTGAATATCACTTAACCTTGTTTTTATGCTCTCAAATGTCCTTCCTGAGAAAATTAAGTCACAAAACATGGTTGCTGGGATTTTGTGTTTTTTGGTTTTTTTTATTTTTTCCCCCTAGCATTTACAAGTCAAACCCTGGCAGTATCTGGGACACAGAATTATTCATCACCATGGCCTATAGTTAACTTAACACCTATCTGCTCCTAGTTTCTCTGCAGAATCCTGAGTGGTGACAGAAGAAATGACTGAGCTGTCAACTAAAGCCAAAGGAAGGGTTGCAGCAGATAGGAAATGGTGAAAGAATTGCAGTCTGAGGCCTGGAATTGAGTTATAACTCTTGAGCATAGGATCTCTGTGATCTTGGCAACTGAGCCAAGTTCTCTGAGCCTTAGTTTCCTTGTCTTTAGTATGGCATCCACAGCAGTCAACTTGTAGAATTTTAGAAGAACAGGAAAAAGAAAAAGTGATGTGAAAAGTGTGTAGTAAAGTGTTGCACAGATACCAGTGTAGTCTTTTACTTTTAAAAATATTTTATTTACAGAGAAATTAAGAGAAAGGGAGAGATAAAGAGAAAAAGAGACCCTGCAGCACTGCTTCACCTCTCATGAAGCTATCACCCCCACAGGAGAGGACCAGGGGCTTGAACCTAGGTCCTTGAACATGTAATATGTGCTCTACCAGGTATGTCACCACTGAGCCCATCTGTAGTCATTTGATTATATGGAAGGAAGTCTAAAAAGCAAAGAACTGCTTCTGAGGGATCCTATCTAAGATGAGAAGTGATTGTTTGATTTCATTCCTATGTCTTTATTGGCAGAAACAAAATCTCTCATATGAGCTCACAGTTCTCTTATGAGATCATCTTTGAGAGCAATTTCTACATCTGGAGTGTGAATTAAAATGTCACATTCTAGCATTAGCTGGTCTAGTTGTTTATATAATCTTGTTTTGTTTTTTAATCAGTGATTTTTTAAAATTTATTTATTTATAAAACGCAAACACTAACAAGAACAAAGGATAAGAGGGTACAATTCCCACCACCAGAGCTCTGTATCCCCTCCCCTCCCCCGATAACTTTCCTATTGTTTAAATCTGTGGGAGTATGGAACCAGGGTCATTATGGGGTACAGAAGGTGGAAGGTCTGGCTTCTGTAATTGCTTCCCCACTGAACATGGGTGTTGACAGGTCAGTCCATAATCCCAGCTTGTCTCTCTTATTCCCTCATGGGGCAGGGCTCTGGGGAGGTGGGGAATCCAGGACACATTGGTGGGATCATCTGTCCAGGGAAGTCTGGTTGGCATCATGGTTGCATCTGGAGCCTGGTGGCTGAAAAAGAGTTAACACATGAAGCCGTACAAATTGTTGACTAATCATGAACCCAAAGGCTAGAGTATTGCAGATGAAGATTTGGGGTCTCTGTTTTGGAAATGGCTAGTAGGTCTATTTTAGGTATATTCTAAAGATACCATGGCTTTAGTAGTTGTTGCCTGAGCCTGATATCTGATACGCAGGTGGACTTAGGTTATTGTCTGGGGAGATGATGTCATCTCAAAAAGGACCAGAAAACTGGATTAGGGAAGAGAGTAGCTCCCAAATATGGGAAAGGTGTATAAATATTGTTGATTGTAAACCCCATTGATTTGATCTGATCTGGGGCCCGTATTCAGCTTAGTAGCCTATGTGACCTCTGCATCACTGTAGGTCTGAACTTGCATTCTGTGGTCATCAGTAGGAATGTTCCAAGTTGCCCAATTTCAGAACCCATCTTCTTCGGGTGGTAGCTAAAGTATGTTATCCCACCCCCCCCTTGGACGATGGAACATTCTCTACCATTGTTGATCCACACTTATGGGGACCCCCAAAGGGATCCATTATGCTGTCCCTGATGGAGACAACCAGTGATAATGGGGTGAGGGATCTATTCGAGGTCTAAGTTCATCATGTTTATATAGTCTTTTGTCATCCTGATTTACCTTTTGTTTGGAATATAAGTGAAGAGGGCTGATGAGAAGGTTCACAAGAGAATGTGGCTGCTTTTGTGTGTGCTTGACCTAGATTCAAGTCCACCCAGGATTGAGTTCAGGCTCACCACTTTGTGCTATGTTTCACTGCTATGTTCTCTCTCTGTCTCTCTTTATTTCTGAAAATTTCAGCCCAGAGTGGCGAATCCCAGGAGACAATATATAATACAAAATAAATGAAAAGGGAGAGACTTCTGGCTGCCATGGCCATGGAATAACAAGGAACAGAAGCAATGTCCCCCAAAATGACAAATATCTACAACTATAACACTTAACAAAACTCGCCAACACAGTTGAGACATCTTCAGAAACACTGCAGCCTCAGGTGGGCCTGCATGTGCCTGGCTGGAGTGAGAAGGAGTTCAAAGAAGGAAAGTAAACACAAAGAATTAAGAAGGCCAGAAGATGGGACCATTTCCTCCCCTACATGCTGCATTAGTTACAACACACAGTGCTAGCTGGTAAGAGAAGGGAACCTTTCAACTTTTAATCCATGACCTGCTGAATTACAGACAAGTACATGCCAAAGAAACAGGGAGCATTTGTAACCCGAAGAAGGGCTGTCTGTTGCCAAAAGATAGAGGTAATTTGCAGCAGATAATGGTTACATGGTAAAGTAAGTCCTGATTTCTGAACACAGATGCAGCCCAGCAGCAAGCTCCTAAGGCTTAGGTTCAGACTGCAATCATACAAAGAAACCATATATACACACCACAAGGAGTACAAAAAGGCCAAGGGAACAACAAGAAACCTAACCCCAGCCCTCCACCGCTCCACTGCCCAACATATAAAATGAAGCCCAGACATCACAATAGCACCACCTGCTGGCCAGCAATAGCCATCACAATAAATGCATAAACAGAAGAATTGTAGAAATAAACTACCAAATACGCCAAACCAAACAGATAGAAATGAAACAGAAGGACACTCCAAGAGAATATAAACATAGAGGGACTAGCAGAGAAAGACTACAGAAAGATCATTATAAGGACTCTCCAAGGATTGAAGCATAGCGTGGAGAAGTATATTCAAAAGTTGAAGGAATATTTCACTAAGGAGTTAGGAAACACAAAAGAAGAGCCTTGGCCATGTGATTAACCAAGTGGACAAGCCCCTTGACCTAAACCCGACCATGTGACTAGCTCAGACCAATGGGGGTGGTAGCTGAAGTGACATAGATGGAAGCTTGACATGACATGAATGTGAGCTGTGGAATCTGCTTTGTTTCATGGTGGCTACTCCAACAGCCTCCCAGACTTCCAAATTTAGGTTGGTGCAGGTTGGGGGAGTGTCTGAAGAGACTGAACTTCACAGAGGTGGCTGAAGAGGTGTGGCTTTCCATGGGGTCCTCTTATTTTCCTAGAAAGCCACAAGTCTCATGCTGAGCTTTGAGAGTCCAGAAATGAGTGAAAAAGACTAAAAGAAAGAGTAAAAGAAGAGGCCAGGTAGCACACCTGCCTGAGCGCACATATTAATTACAATGTGCAAGGACTGGGGTTCAAAACCCCAGTCCCCATCTGTAGGGAGAAAGCTTTGCAAGTGGTGAAGCAGGGCTGCAGGTGTCTCTCGGTCTCTCTCCCTCTTTGTCACCCCCTTCCCTCTCGATTTATGACTGCCTCTACCCAATAACTAAATAAAGATAAAAATTATTAGTGATTTAATAATGATTGACACAGTTGTGAAATAAGAGGGATACAATTCCCTCCCCCAGAACTCCGTATCACAGAAGTTTGCCTGTTCTTTATCCCTCTGGGAGTATAGACCCCAGGATCATTATGGGGAGCAGAAGTGGGAGTTCTGACTTCTGTAATTGCTTCTCCACCAGACATTGGTGCTGGCAGATTGATCCATACTCCCATCCCATTTCTGTCTTTCTCTGGTGGGGTAGGGCTCTGGGGAGGTGAGATTCCAGAACACTTTAGTGAAGTTGTCTACCCAGGGAAGTCAGGTTGGTGTCATGGAAGTATCTGCAGCTTGGTGGCTGAAAAGCATTAAGATATAAAGCAGAACAAATTGTTTAGTGATCAGGGAGGGAAAAAAGTAAAAAAAAAAAAAAAAAGACAAAGAAATAACCCCCACATTTTTTTTCTTGTGCCCCACCCATATGGATCAGAAAGGAGTCCTGAAGCCATGGCAGGGGCTTTAAGAAGTGAGACAGGAATCCAGTGGGGATGGGGTCCTCTTAGGTTTTAAATAAAATGCAGTGAGGTGAGGGGTGGAGCACAGGGAGGGCAACAGAGGTGATAGGGAGATTTCCCATCACACCACCATCGTGCCGGGTCCTGACATTTCTTATTCTGATAATGGATGCGGCCAAGTTGAAGCTTGTCACTGTGAAAGCATCACACCATGACTCTGGTAGCACCATGACTATGTGAAGAGTGAGAAAAATCAATTTCCACCGTCCTCCGAGTGGTGTTTGATTTATGATGGCTAGAAGGAGAAATCTTTATCTCTCCCCATACCCATTCCCCTCTGCCATTTGAGAGACACAAATGAAAAAAAAAGGGGGGGGGAAGAAACTATATTTGTCTAAACTTTTGTATTTTTATAACCTTCCTTGACTATGCAGAGGATACTGAGTGTTCCCTGTTTGATGATGACCATCATTTGTTTGGGGCTAAGCAGTCACAGGCATTGAGGGATGGTCTGCAGGTCCACAGCCAGGGCACCAGCAGAACTCTTTGTGGCCTGGGAAGCTTCAGAGAGCTTTAGTTTTTCATGACCACTAGAGAGTCGAAGGAAGGTTTTCTGGGAAGAAGGGGGAGGATGGAACTTGAGAATTAGACAGGAGTTGGAATCTCGACTTCCCCTGTCTCTGGAGAGGGAGCCTCAGTCCATAAGCCTCCGTCTCCTCTGTACTGTGCAGGGGGTAGGGGTGGCAGGCAACAGTTGTTTTAAAGGTGTGTGTGTGTGTGTATGTGTGTGTGTGTGTGTGTGTGTGTGTGTGTGTGTGATCAATCTCTACCTGCTTCTGCATGCTTTTCTATCACATGCCCTGCACCTCTACTATTCTAAAAAAAATTTTTTTTTAAAAAAAGCCTTGGTTTCAGGAGTGGTTCTTTCTTTTTTGCCTCCAGGGTTATCTCTGGGGCTCAGTGCTGGCACTACGAATCCACTGCTCCTGGTGGCCTTTTTTCCATTTTATTGGGTAGGACAGAGATAAATTGAGAGAGGAAGGGGATAGAGAAAGATAGATACCTGATACCTGTGGACCTGCTTCACTGCTTGTAAGTGTCCTGACCTCCAAGTGGGGGGTTCAAGCTGGGGGCCTGTACCCAGATCCTGTGTGAGTGCTTGTACATAGTACTTAGTGCAGGAGTGGTTTCTTCTTCCTTCCTTCCTTTCTTTCTTTTTCTTTTTTGCATCCAGGGATATTGCTGGGGCTTAATGCAGGCACTACGAATCCACTGCTCCTGGCAGTCAGTTTTTCCATTTTACTGGACAGGACACAGAGAAATTGAGAGGGGAGGGGGGAGGAAATAGAGAGGGAGACAGATAGACACCTGCAGACCTGCTTCACCACTTGTGAAGTACACACACACACACACACACACACACACACACACACACACACACTTGTGAGGATTGAGAGCTCGAACACAGGTCCTTGCACTTAGTACTCTGTTTTCGGGGTGTCTCCCTCCTTCTCCGGCAGGGTGTCCTCCAGGGGAAAGGTAATGGGCTGGTTCTTTCTCGCTCACGACAGGGGTGACACGAAGTAAAAGACACCAGGGGACTCTTAGCGTGAATCTAGAATATGAGTCCTTAGAGTCCCAGAATCCTAGAGTCCATTTATTGGCAAAGTGGACATGAGTTAAATAGAAAAGCAATGGAGGTAATTATTGTTGCAATGTGACAGAAATTACAGGTTTCTTAACAGTCAGCATGCCCCTAAGGTAGGGGGTTGGTATGACAGGAATTGATGAGATACAAGACAGCTATTTTCCATAACACAAGCAACTTAATTATCCAAAGGTATTTGAGAGAAGCATAGGGGTTAAACCCGTAGGGTGAGACAGAGAGGAGATGGATATCAAAAGGCCATAGAGTTTGGCATTTCTCTTGTCTGGGGTCTGAGGTGTGTGATGAAGTGTGTGATACGGTGTGCTCTTCTGTGATCAGAAGGTGACCTTGAATGAGTGAATCTGTGGCCATGTGGCCTGCGGTTAATGGAGGGAAGTACTGGGGTATCTGTGGGCCTGAGAGTCAAGAAGGAAAGAACCAAGTCTGAGTTTCCCCCCTTATGCTCACCTCGGTTGAGAGAGACTTACCAAGAGGTTATCTTCTCAGACCTTCATCCAAAGATGGGGGTGGTTCTCCCTAAGCTCTATCAGGCTCACACATGTTCCCAACACTCTGTGTAGGAGTAGATTTTTCCACATGCACTGAGAACTGGAAGTGTCTAGAAATGAACTAAAACCCCTGTAGGTCAGCCTTCAGCTGGCCAGTACGAAGGACCAAAGGCCAATGCCACCTCCTCTCACTCAGAACTGTAACCTCCACTGCTTGACAATCTCGCACCTTCCTCTCCTTCCCAGTCCTCTCCCTCCACCCTGCAATGGAAACCTCCTTCCACACACCCTGAGTTCTGAATTCTGAGGAACCTCACCTTAGACAGCAGGCCCACACTCTTCCCCAAGCCTTTGCTAACTCTTCTATTAGCGTATACTCAGTTCTGTGACATGGCCGGCACGGAGTCCACCGTTAAAAATGCCTTCTTGTCGGCATGAAGGCACCGGGTGTCTGGGAGTGCCTTGCAAGGTGGCTGAGGCATAGTAGGAGTTCATCCCATGCCCACCCAGCCTGAATGTGACTGGCCTGTGCATGGCAGGGAGTCTGGAGGATGGCCAGGTGGTGGTCACCCAGTAGAGTGTCCATCACTTTACACCATAAGTGGGGTTCAAGCCACTTCAGCTCCCTCCTGTAGAGGGAATCTTCACACGCAATGGAACAGTAATGCAGGTGTCTCTTCTCTCTCTCTCTCTCTCTCCCTCTCTCTCTCCCTCTTTCTCTCTCTCTCTCTCTCTCTCTCTCTCACCTTTTGTCAAAACCAGGGAAAATAATAAAGGAAAAATGCCCACTAGGAGGAATGAAGTTGGATAAGCACCAAGTTCCAGTAATACAACAGTAAGTAGCAAAAATAAGGGGGTAAAACATGTAATGGGTTCAGGCATTAGTTTATGCAGTTGACTGGACACATTACAGTGCTGAAGGACTTGAGTTCAAGCCCTTGCTCCCCACGTGTAGGGAGGAGGCTTCATAAACAGTGGAGCAGTGCTACAGTTGTCTCCCTTTCTCCCCTCTGTCTCATCCCTCTCAATTTATCTCTGCCTTATCAAAAAAAAAAAAGGGGGTGGGGGTAGATAGCATACTGGTTATGCAAAGAGACTCTCATGCCTAAAGCTTCAAAGTCGCAGGTTCAATCCTATGCACTACCATAAACCAGAGCTGAGCACTGCTATGGTTAATAATAACAGTAATAATAATAATAATCCTTTGGGGGGCCAGATGGATCTTGGTTAAGCACACACATTATAGTACACAAGGACCCAGGTTCAAGCCCCTGGTCCCTACCTTCTGGGGGAAAGCCTCACGAGTGGTGAAGCAGGGCTGCAGGTGTCTCTCTGTCTCTTTCCCTCTATCTTACCCTCCCCTTTCAGTTTCTCTCTGTCTCTATCCAGTAATAAATAAATATATTAAAAAAGAAAAGAAAAAAAGAGGGGGAAATGGCCACTAAAAGCAATAAATTCATTGTGCAGGCACTGAGGCCCAGTGATAATTCTGGCCATTAAAAGTGTGTGTGTGTGTGTGTGTGTGTGTGTGTGTGTGTGTGTAATATGCCTATCACATGCATAAGACCCTCCAATGCCTATATAATCGCACACAGAATGAAACCCAAACTTACAACAGTGACCTGTCATTAGGAATTGGTAACCTTTTTCTACAAAAGACCAGATGGGAAATGTTTTAGACTTCATGGATCATAAGGCCTTTGTTGGAGCTACTCAACTCAGCCACTGGCTCCCAGGCAGCTAGCTAGCTACATGCCATCAACCCATGGATGTGGCTGCTTCCAATAAAACTTTATTCGTACAAACAGGAAGTAAGCCAGCTTGATTCTGCAGGATATAGCTTACTTACCCAGGGTCTCCAACGTAGCCAAAAGGTGCAGCCTCTGCCTCCCTCAGCAGCCATAGGTCTCATCCAGACCCACACTTCCCATCTGGAAAAAGTCAGAATAATTCTGCTGCAGGTGTCTGTGCTCTCTAGACCTCTTTCCAACTCTGGGACCCTGAAGGCTTCTGCCTGTCTAGCAAGAGTCAGCTCAAATGTCACCTCATGCTGGCAGGTCTCAGGCCCTCCACCCACCTGTCCACCTTCTGCATCACCTCACTGGGTCACTTCACTTCACGAATCTGGCATCTCTTCCCTCCTTCCCAAAGACAAACTTCAACAAGATCTGACTGTTTTCTGCAGTTATCTCCTGCCCAAAGCACAACACCCAGCGTCTATCTAGTAGGTGTAGAGGAAATAGGAGATGATCGCATGGTGTCTGGGAGCCTTCTGTTTCCAGAAGAGATTTTGCAAGATAAAGGACACTGGGACTTCAGATGGTTGTAAAGAAGACCTACAAAATCCCAAATAATCTTCCTCTTCTCCTCCTTCCCTGCCAATTACTTAATTAAATGGAACATCTCAGAGAAGGATTTGCCTGAGCAAATCCTGATTTTTCTCTCTCGGTCCCAAGTCTGATACTACAGACCTCCATTTGCAAGGTTAAAAACACCAAGAGGAAGGCATTCCTTGCACGTGGCAAGAAGATTACGCTGTTAATTAAAGAAGGATTTAGGAGTTACCTAACATCTGGGTGGCAGGCTTTTATTTTTCTACTCAGCTTCAGCAAAGAAGCGGGAATCACAAAGCACCTGGTACATGCATCTGATTACACCACTGGAGGTGTCATCCTGCCCTCGTCTCCTTCTGCTGGAAGACAAGCCTCTTCTTTCCTGGGCTCCTTGGTGCTAAGGAATCTGAAGTTTAATGGCGAAACTCACGATACCCGCTCAGAGGAATAGCCTGTAGCTCATCACAAGGGTCGTGATGATTCCTTTAACTTTTATTCTTTTTTATAAATAAATAACCTTTTCGTATTTACCTATTTTTCCTTTTGTTGCCCTTGTTTTTTTATTGTTGTAGCTATTATTATTGTTGTTATTGATGTCATCATTGTTGTTGGATAGGACAGAGAGAAATGGAGAGAGGAGAGCAAGACAGAGAGGGGGAGAGAAAGACAGACACCTGCAGACCTGCTTCACCGCTTGTGAAGCAACTCCCCTGTAGGTGGGGAGCCAGTGGCTCAAACCGGGATCCTTATGCCGGTCCTTGCGCTTTGCACCACCTGTGTTTAACCTGCTGCGCTACTGCCCAGCCCCCTTATTTTTATTCTTTAAGTCGGTGGTTTCAGAGCGCCAAATGTTTTGCAAAAGAGCACAGGGCACTGGATGCACCTGAATGAGGTTCAGGGCAGCCAGCAGGAGAAGAGCTTCATTTCCATCCTCAGATCTCTATCCTGCTCTGTTTGTTCCAACTCTAGGGTTCCCGTCCATTAATCATTTTGTCCCACTTTATATCTTGCCACCTTTCAACCACCAAGTTGCAGACACTATCGTGATTCCATCCTGATATCCCTGGGCAGATGAGTGACCTCACCCATGTGTCCTGGAACCCCACCTTTCCAGAGCCCTGCCCCACTAGGGAAAGATAGAAACAGGCTAGGATTGTGGATCCACCTGTCATCGCCTATGTCCAGTGGAGAAGCAACTATAGAAACCAGACCTTCCACCTTCTGTACCCCATAAAGAATTTGGGTTCATACTCCCAGGAGGGGAGAAATGACAGGGGCAAGATCATCAGAGGGCTTTGAACTCCAACTCCATCAGGATCCAGAGAAGAGGATAAAGGAAGGGACGTTGGATGTAGTAATAGGTGTATGTGTGATTTGAAAAGGAAGAGAAAATGGAACTATAGGAAAAAACGGGGCAGGAGGGCAAATATTTACAAATACAGACAGATAGTTGTAGAAATAATAGTCCACCCATATCTGTAACCTTAGGATGACTGCTATCTATAGGTTCTGATGGAGGGAATGGGGATCTAGAACTCTGGTGGTGGGAACAGTATGGAGTTGTAATTTTGTAAATCAATATTAAATCACTAATAAAAAAATTTAAAAAGAAGAATGGCTTGAGGGAGGACTGTGGTGCTAAAGCCCCAGAAGGATTGTTCCCAGAACTCCCCGTAGTCCTGATGGGGATGGTGGCAACAAGAAATGAGAGAAGCCAATACATTCAGATGGGGGGGGGGTGGGGGGGGATCCCAGGACCAAGAAGTCACCAAGGGCCAGCAGGCAGGCCTCAGCCTCTGGGCTGCTGAGAAGATTATGACGGTAAATGCCTTTATTACACATGCTTGCTACAAGTCTTTCATGAGCCTTTAATCATTTATCAGGCTCTGTTTTTGGAACTATGTTTCAACAGAATTGTTAAGCAGTGAGTTTTCACTAGACTGTCTCCCCATCTGCATGTGATAGTGAGCCTTGGTCTTAGGAGGGTTCTCGCTAGCTCTGCTAATGAAAGTCTTAGTCAAAGATGTCAGTACAGCCGCTACAGCGGTAAAGCAGTAGCATATAGGACATGCCATTAGGGGAGCCAGGTGGCGGCACACCGGGTTAAGTGCACACATTCTCATGTTCATGTTCGAGGACTCAGGTTCAAGCCCCTGGTCCCCACCTGCATGGAGTAGGGGTGGGGGTTCCATGCATGAGTGGTGCAACAGTGCTCAGGTGTCTCCTCGTTCCCTGTCCTTCTCTCTCACCCACCTCTCTAATTTTTCTTTTAATTCTTTAGTAGGGGATTAGTGGTTTGTAGTCAACAGTAAAATACAGTAATTTGTACATGTGTATCATTTCTGTTTTCCACATAACAATCTACCCCCCCCAGGTCCTCCTCTGCCATCATGTTCTAGGACTTGAACCCTCACCCAACCCCACCCCAGAGTCCTTTGCTTTGGTGCAATACACCAACTGCAATCCAAGTTCTGCTTAGTGTTTCCCTTCTGTTCTTCTTTCTCAGCTTCTGTCTATGAGTGAGATCATCCCATATTCACCCTTCTCTTTCTGGCTCACCTCACTTAGCGTGATTCCTTCAAGCTCCATCCAAGATGAAGTGTGTGTGTGTGTGTGTGTGTGTGTGTGTGTGTGTGTGTGTGTGTGTGTGTGTGTGTAATGAAGTAACTAGGCCTGCAAAATATCAAAGCTCTGTTTTCTTTCTTTTTTTTTTAATTTTCTTTATTGAGGAATTAATGTTTTACATTCAACAGTAAATACAATAGTTTATACATGCATAACATTTCTCAGTTTTCCATATAACAATACAACCCTCACTAGGTTGTATTGTTATTAAAAACAACAACAACTACTACAAAAGTTCTGTTTTCAAATCAAGACACCACAGTGGGGTGGGAGGAGCAGCAAGCAAACAAACAAAAAAGTGAATGCCATCTAACTCATGCCCTGGGGTGGGATCCTGACAGGGAGCACCAGGACCTCCTTGACTGGGTTGCAAGTGTCACACTTGCATTAATTTGAATACCCTAAGGAACTCCACTCACCCATGTTCTTTTTCTTTGTATTTTCTGATGTTGTTACCACTCTGAGCTGATTTTTCTTTTTTCTTTCTTTCTTTAATTTTTTTTAATAATTTCTATTTCTTTTTTTATATTTATTTTTTTCCCTTTTGTTGCCCTTGTTTTTTATTGTTGTTGTAGTTATTATCATTGTTGTTATTAATGTCATCATTGTTGGATAGGACAGAGAGAAATGGGGAGAGGAGGGGAAGACAGAGAGGGGGAGAGAAAGACAGACACCTGCAGACCTGCTTCACCGCCTATGAAGCGACTCCCCTGCAGGTGGGGAGCTGGGGGCTCGAACCGGGATCCTTAAGCCAGATCCTTGTGCTTTGCGCCATGTGCGCTTAACCCACTACGCTATCGCCCGACTCCCTTTTTCTTTATTTCTTATTGCCACCAAGGTTATTGCTAAGGCTCAGAGCTGGCACTGCAAATCCACCACTCCATTTTTTCTTTAGTTTTTTTCAGATCTTTTTCATTTTATTATATTTATTTATCATTGGATAGAGAGAAAGAGAAATTGAGAGGAGATGGGGAGATAGAGAGGCAGAGAGACAAAGAGACACCTGCAGCCCTGCTTGACCACTCATGAAGCTTTCCCCCTACAGGTGGGGACGGGGGGCTTGAACCCGGGTCTTTGCACACTGTAAAACCTGGCCCCTAATTGCACCTCCCAGTAGCCATTTTTCCATTTGTTATTCTTTCCTTTCTCTTTCTCCCCTTTTTTCTTTATTCCTATTATATTTGATAGGGCAGAGAGAAACTGAGAGAGGAGGGGGAGCTAGAGAGGGAGAGAGAAAGAGAGACACCTGCAGACCTGCTTCAGCACTTCTGAATTTTCCCTGAGCAGCTGGAGAACAGAAGCTTGAAGCCAGGTACCATGACAGTGTGTGCTCTCAACCAGGTACAACACTGCCTAGCCCCCTGGGCTGATTTTTTTTCTGTAGAAAGAGATTGGCGAGGACAGAGGGGAAGACACTACAGCTCAGAAGCTCCCATTACACACACTTCACTAGAGGCCTGGCTCAAACATAGACAACATGTGGCTAATAGGTACTCTATCCAGGTGAGCTGTTACACCACCCCCTACACATGTTCTTGTCTGGCCACAGCCATTCAGATGAAGCGAGCCCCCGGGCTAGCGTCTATACCTTGCCAAGTTGTGTGAGTGAACTGGACCAGGGTGTTGAATCAGCTCCCGCCTCCGTCGGAGTGAAATACAAGAGCATTGTTCTTCAGGGACCTGACTTGTATTGTAATGAGCGCTGAGCGATGCCTTGATTACCTGCAGTTACTCCAGGTCAAATCAGCCAGATGAACAAGGGCAAATGGACACCTGCCTTTGGAGCCCTGG